>NC_091950.1:25809926-26109926 GCF_031021105.1 Erythrolamprus reginae
CCTAATTTTTGGCTATGCCAGACTAAAACTTTTGCCAGACCCATCCTTGAATACAGCTCATCTGTCTGGAACCCATACCACATCTCGGACATCAACACCCTTGAAAACGTCCAAAGATATTTCACCAAAAGAGCCCTTCACTCCTCCCTACGAAAATAGACTAACAATCCTGGGTCTAGAAAGCTTAGAACTACGGCGCCTAAAACACGGTTTAAGTATTGCCCACAAGATCATATGCTGCAACGTCCTACCGGTCAATGACTACTTCAGCTTCAACCGCAACAATACAAGAGCACGCAACAGATTCAAACTTAATATTAACTGCTCCAAACTTGACTGTAAAAAATATGACTTTAACAATCGAGTTGTTGAAGCGTGGAACTCATTACCAGACTCAATAGTGTCAACCCCTAACCCCCAACATTTCTCCCTTAGACTCTCCACGATTGATCTCTCCAGGTTTCTAAGAGGTCAGTAAGGGGTGTACATAAGTGCACTAATGTGCCTTTCGTCCCCTGTCCAATTGTCTTTCCTTTATCTCATATATCATATATATTTTATTCCTTTCATATATCTTCTCCTCTATTTTTACATATTATCTTTATATATATTACTTCATGTCTATTCTCTTCCATATGTATTGTGTATTGGACAAATGAATAAATAAAAATAAAATAAACTATCAGCTAACTGCTAGCTGTAGTTCAGCAGTTCAAATCTCACCACCAGCTCAAGGTTGACTAAGCCTTCCATCCTTCCAAAGTGAGTAAAATGAGGACCCTGATTCTTGGCAACAATAGGCTGATTCTGTAACCTGCTTAGAGAGGGCCTGTATAAGTCTAAATGCTGTTCCCACAATTGGCAATATCCTTTCTTCCCTCCTTCCCTCTACACAAACACACACACACAAATATGAGTCATTCCATTTGCTTGGGTTGGTTCATTATTTTTTAGAATCTAGAAAACAGATTATATAGGAATCTGTTTTATTGAAGAATTATATACCTACATACTTTTTTATATAGGACTATATATACACGCACGCACAAACACATGCACACCACTTCCTATGTACCGGTAATCTGTTTTCTGGATTCAGAAAAATACTGAACCAATCTAAGCAAATGGAATGACACACATCTTAATAAATTAAATTAAATTAAAATTAAATCATGCTCTGTTACCACAAACGTTAAACCTAACCCAGCTCAATATGGAATCTGAATGCTAAATGCTTTAACTGATCTTAATAATTTTTTTTTAAAAGAATGTAACCAACTAGACTGAGAATTGTGGTTAATTAAAGGTCAGGGGCAAAGTTAAAAAAAATCAAGATGGCGACTATGATGTACACAAAAAAGGAACAAGGTCACGATTACAAAGGCAGAGCCACCATCTTGACTTTTTAGACAACTCCTGTCCAGCAAATATTGTGCTTTCTGATAGTCCACCCATGAATTGATGCTTGCACCCTGGCCTGGGTGGACAGTAGTTTTGAGGTAAAAAAACCCCCAGCTGGTGATTCTGTAATTGAATTTAAATCAGAAATGAGTCGCTGGAGCTATGATGTCACTGAAAGCACACTATGAGGGAGATGAGTGGTCTCCAAATATCATTAATACATTAAAGAGGGAGGGAGGGAGGGACGAAGGGAGTTGTGATCCTCAGCACCTTCAGAATGATTATCAAATTTTAATGCAACAGGAGGACAGAATGGTTAAATAAATAACAACAACAACAACAACAACAACAACAGAGTTGGAAGGGACCTTGGAGGTCTTCTAGTCCAACCCCCTACTTAGCCAGGAAACCCTACACTACTTCAGACAGATGGTTATTTATTTATTTATTTATTTATTTATTGATTGATTGATTGATTGATTGATTGGATTTGTATGCCACCCCTCTCCGCAGACTCGGGGCGGCTAGCAACAGCAATAAAACAGTATATAACAAAACCCAATACTAAAAACAGTTAAAAACCCATTATATAAAAACCAATCATACATACAGACATACCATGCATAAAATTGTAGAAGCCTAGGGGGAAATAATATCTCAGTTCCCCCATGCCTGACGGCAGAGGTGGGTTTTAAGCAGCTTTCAAAAGGCAAGGAGGGTGGGGGCAATTTTAATCTCTGGGGGGAGTTGGTTCCAGAGGGCCGGGGCCGCCACAGAGAAGGCTCTTCCTCTGGGTCCCGCCAAGCGACATCCAACATCTGCTTTAAAACTTCCAGTGTTGGGGCATTTACAACTTCTGGAGGCAAGCTGTTCCAATGATTAACTCAGGAAATTTCTCCTTAGTTCTAAGTTACTTCTCTCCTTGACTAGTTTCCACCCATTGCTTCTTGTTCTACCAAATGGCTGGAAAGTATTGTTACTTTTAATTTTAAATGAAGTGAAAGCTGATTTAATTTTTTACAGAGCAAAGGACTGTCTTGTGCTACCCAAAAGGGACATACAGCCTTTGTTTGGTCCAAAATGCCCAACAACAACAACAACACTCTTATCTTACAATCAGAAGGCCAGGAAAAGAATCTCTGTGCAGAACTGCCAGAAGACAATGGGCAGCTGCCCCTTAGCTACCAGATGCAGGAGCTGGGCAGTCAGCCACTGTTAAGAAAATGAAATGTAATTTAAGAATGAAATGCAATTTCAGCCCTCCCTTTGGTGATCCGTACTGTCTTCTATTTCTCCCAGCTTTATCCTTCAATCCAGCAGGCCAGACAGGTTTGCAAAGGTCACACAGTCCACCAAACTACAGTGGTACCTCTACCTACAAACGCCTCTATTTACGAACTTTTCTAGATAAGGACCGGATGTTCAAGATTTTCTTTTACCTCTTCTCAAGAACCATTTTCCACTTACAAACGCGAGTCTCCGAAACTGTAACCAGAAAAGGCGGGGAGAAGCCTCCATGGGGCCTCTCTAGGAATCTCCTAGGAGGAAACAGGGCCGGAAAAGCGGGGAGAAGCCTCTATGGGGCCTCTCTAGAAATCTCCTAGGAGGAAACAGGGCTGGAAAAGGCAGGCAGAAGCCTCTATGGGGCCTCTCTAGGAATCTCCTGGGAGGAAACAGGGCCGGAAAAGGTGGGGAGAAGCCTCTGTGGGGCCTCTCTAGGAATCTCCTAGGAGGAAACAGGGCTGGAAAAGGCAGAGAGAAGCCTCCGTGGGGTCTCTCTAGAAATCTCCTAGGAGGAAACAGGGCCTCCAACCTCCCTATGGTTTCCCCAATCGCACACATTATTTGTTTTTGCATTGATTCCTATGGGAAAAATTGCTTCTTCTTACAAACTTTTCTACTTAAGAACCTGGTCACGGAATGAATTAAGTTCATAAGAAGAGGTACTACTGTTAAGAAGCGTTACTAATGTATTAGGCCGATATCAAACTTCCTGGCCAGGGTCATGAGCTAGAGTTGCGGACACCCAAACAGACTCCCCACCCAAACACTAACAAAGCAAGGCTCTGTCTTTGGGTGAGGAATTGCCTTTTTGTAGCTGTGCAGATAAGATGCCCAAGCCACCCAGTGGCCAAACGCCCGCTTAACATGCCTTTGACCTTCTCTAGCTTCGGAAGGGTTAAGCCCAGCAGCCTGGATCCTCTCCTTTGCTCGTTTTCAGCCTCCAATAAATCAGGCCGCTTGCTGGATTTCTCGGAAGCAGTCCCCTGTCCACATGGGAGGAGAGCCACGTGACCTCCGCTGCTGCGTGGGGCCTCCCTCGTTGTGGTCTTTCTTGCAAAGTCTTGGCGGAGGTATGGGGAGGGGGAGAGAGAGGAACATAACTATCCCCATAGTGCCTGACAAGAATGCACAGTTGCCAAGAATGTTTAGAGGGACAAGGGAAATCAGCGGTGGATTTTTTATCGCGCCATCAAGCATACGTATCTTGTAGATTTATACGCTCGCTTTGGCCACGATTCTTGCTGTAAATTTAGAAAGCTCAAGAAGACCTGCTCATAAACTACTGCACCAAACCACGGTAAAATGAGGGTTGGGCCAATTGTAATTGCACCCTGTAGCGGCAAAACCCAGCGTCTTTCTTAGTTATGTGGTATAATCCATGCTGTCACGTTGAGCCATCATTTTGTTTTCCTGTTTGGGAATTGCGTGTTAAACAAAATGTGTGTTTCGCTAACTTGCACTTAAGCTTTAAACTGTTGTATGAGCAAGATGTTCTGTCACCTCGGGCAGGTAACCTTTTGGGGTAGTCCAGGACGAGGTTTAATTTTTATTTATTTACTTACTTACTTACTTACTTACTTACTTACTTACTTACTTACTTACTTACTTACTTACTAACTAACTAACTAACTAATTTAATATTTATTTATTTATTTGATTTGATTTGATTTGTATGCCGCCCCTCTCCGAAGACTCAGGGTGGCTTGGGGCGGATTCCTAGAGAGGCCCCATAGAGGCTTCTCCCCACCTTTTCCGGCCCTTTTTCCTCCCAGGAGATTCCTAGAGAGGCCCCACAGAGGCTTCTCCATGCCTTTTCTGGTTACAGTTTCGGAGACTCGCGTTTGTAAGTGGAAAATGGTTCTTGAGAAGAGGCAAAAAAATCTTGAAAACCCGGTTCTTATCTAGAAACATTCGTAAGTAGAGGCGTTTGTAGGTAGAGGTACCACTGTAGTTTGGTTGACTGTGTGACCTTTGCAAACCTGTCTGGCCTGTTGGATTGAAGGATAAAGCTGGGAGAAATAGAATAGAATAGAAATAGGCATATTAAATGTATACTGCTCAAAAAAATTAAAGGGAATACAAACACAATATAACTCCAAGTAAATCAAACTTCTGTGAAATCGAACTGTTCACTTAGGAAGCAACACTGACTGACAATCAATTTCACATGCTGTTGTGCACATTCAACTTTGTGCAGAACAAAGTATTCAATGAGAATATTTCATTCATTCAGACCTAGGATGTGTTCTTTGAGTGTTCCCTTAATTATTTTGAGCAGTGTGTATGCAGCACAACTATCCTAAAGCTAGGCTTTGAACTATTCTGAACTATTTCTGAAAAAGAAAGGGACTGCTGTCCAAGATCAAAACGATGTGTTGGACAACAATAATCACAATAATAATAGTCACAAAAATAGAAACATAGAAACATAGAAGACTGACGGCAGAAAAAGACCTCATGATCCCTCTAGTCTGCCCTTATACTATTTTCTGTATTTTATCTTAGGATGGATATATGTTTATCCCAGGCATGTTTAAATTCAGTTACTGTGGATTTACCAACCACGTCTGCTGGAAGTTTGTTCCAAGGATCTACTACTCTTTCAGTAAAATATTTTCTCATGTTGCTTTTGATCTTTCCCCCAACTAACTTCAGATTGTGCCCCCTTGTTCTTGTGTTCACTTTCCTATTAAAAACATTTCCCTCCTGGACCTTATTTAACCCTTTAACATATTTAAATGTTTCGATCATGTCCCCCCTTTCCCTTCTGTCCTCCAGACTATACAGATTGAGTTCATTAAGTCTTTCCTGATACACGGGCAAACAATCGATACAAACTCAAGGGAAACCATTCCGAACTGTACTGAAGGAAATACAACCTCAGCGACAGAGTGGTCAATGCCCAGAATGCTCTACCCGACTCTGTTGTTACAGCCTCAACCTCAAACTATCTACCGTGGACATCACCCCATTCCTAAGAGGTCCGTAAAGGGGGTGTGCATAAGCGCAGCAGCGTACCTACCACCCCTGTCTTACTGTCTCTATTCATCTATACTTACTTCCTTTGTTTATGTTTGATTATATCTATATCTGCTATCAGTGATGGGCTGCCAAATTTTTTACTGCCACACTGTGGCCGTGGCTTATTTGTGGGTGTGTCCTGATGGTCATGTGACCAAGTAGGAGTGGCTTGTTGGCCAATAACGAGGTGGGAGTGGCTTGACAATCATGTGACCTAAAGATCATGTGACTAGGTGGGAGTGGCTTACCGACCAAGATAAGTTTTCAAATAGGTGCTTGGCCTCTTTTTCCTTTGAGTAACGTCACTTTATTTAGCCACAAAAAGGACAAATGACAGACAGCATTGTTTGTTGAGGAGCACAGTAACATTTTAAGGTTTTGCACTGAACCCACAAGGTTCAGTATGATAACAGATTAGGCAAGTAGCTCTTAATTGCTATAAAAGTTCATTTCTAGATAAGGATTAAAATGATTAAAGCATTTAGGGGTGAAAACATACTATTTAATTATTTCCTATTTTAAAAGTAATTGAGCATCATACTAAGGTACTAGAGAAGGAAGGACAATAAGAAACTATTAAATATTCAATAAATAGTGCATAAACCTATTATCCCCACTGTGTCCCCCACTCCCATGGGGCAACAGCGCATTACTGGCTGCTAACTTGTTCATGTTTGCCAAACAAACACACAAACTAACAATTAACATCCTGCCCCACAAGTGCTTTTTTTTCCAAGAGGCAACTGAACTTTCTTGTTTTTCTTTGAAGACATTTTGCTTCTCATTAAAGAAGCTTCTTCAGCTCTGCCTGAATGATGGAAAATGGAAGGATTTATACTCCTTGCAAGACAGCTGGTTAAAAAAGAATGCAAATGACCGGCTGTCTCCAAAGAGTACAAATCCTTCCATTCCCCACCATTCAGTCAGAGCTGGAGAAGCTTCTTGGATGAGAAGTGAAAGGTCTTCAAAGAAAAACTAGAAAGTCCAGTTGTCTCTTGAAAACATCTTTGTGACCACTATGACCTGGGTGACTGAGAATTTCCATAGATACTAACATCCTGCTTCTCGGTTGCAAAAATAAAATAAAAAATCAGTCCTATTTCCAATCTTGAAAAAATACCTGAAAAAATACAAGAATGGTGGAAGGTCTTAAGCATAAAACGTATCAGGAAAGACTTCATGAACTCCATCTGTAGAGTCTGGAGCAGTGTTTCCCAACCTTGGCAACTTGAAGATATTTGGACTTCAACTACCAGAATTCCCCAGCCAGCGAATGCTGGCTGAGGAATTCTGGGAGTTGAAGTCCAGATATCTTCAAGTTGCCAAGGTTGGGAAACACTGGTCTGGAGGACAGAAGGAAAAGGGGGGACATGATCGAAACATTTAAATATGTTAAAGGGTTAAATAAGGTCCAGGAGGGAAGTGTTTTTAATAGGAAAGTGAACACAAGAACAAGGGGACACAATCTGAAGTTAGTTGGGGGAAAGATCAAAAGCAACGTGAGAAAATATTTTTTACTGAAAGAGTAGTAGATCCTTGGAACAAACTTCCCGCAGACGTGGTTGGTAAATCCACAGTAACTGAATTTAAACATGCCTGGGATAAACATGGATCCATCCTAAGATAAAATACAGAAAATAGTATAAGGGCAGACTAGATCAGTGTTTTTCAACCAGTGTGCCGCGGCACACTAGTGTGCCACAAGAAATGGTCAGGTGTGCCGCGAAGCTCAGCAAGAGAGAGAAAGAGAGAGAGAGGGAAAGAAAAAGAAAGCAAGAGAGAGAGGGAAAGAGAAAGAAAGAAAGAGAGAGAATGAAAGAGAAAGAAAGAGAGAGAGAGAGAGAAAGAGAGGCAGGAAAGGAGGGAGAGATAGAAACAGAGCAAAAAAGAGAGGAAGGAAGGAAGAGAGAAAGAGGGATGGAGAGAGAGAGGAAGGACGAGAGAAAGAGGGAGAGAAATAGAGCGAAAGGGAGGAAGAGAGAGATATATAATTTTTTTTTGTCCAAACTTTTTTTAGCCCCCCCACTCCCCCCTGCTCAAGGTGCCCCATTATTTTGTATATGTAAAAAATGTGCCGCAGTTCAAAAAAGGTTGAAAATCACTGGACTAGATGGACCATGAGATCTTTTTCTGCAGTCAGACTTCTATGTTTCTATAACTTAGCATACAATAAAACTATGTTTTGTTAGCTACTGTCAGTAATGAGTTGCAGCCGGTATGGCTGGGGTCCGGGGTCTGGTGATGGAAATTGAGATGCACATGCATCTATGCGCCCCAGATGTGTGCAGGATATTTGACTTCTGCGCATGCGTAGCAAGCGAAATCCCACATGAGGACATCAACTTTTATCAGGTCTAAACTTTTCATTTGTATCTCTGTTGTTTCCTTTTACATTGTAATATGCGTGAGATGTTTCCGATTTTTGGCATTTTTTTTTTGCTTCTGCGAATGCGTCCTCATACGAGATTTCGCTTGCTGCGTATGCACAGAGGTCAAATAATAATAATAATAATAATAATAATAATAATTTATTAGATTTGTATGCTGCCCCTCTCCGAAGACTTGGGGCGGCTCACAACAACAATAAACAATACAGTACAAATCCAATAATTAAAACTAAAGCTAAAAACCCATTATCATTTAAGAAACAGTCAATACGACCCAGTCATCACCACATATAAATCTTACTAGCCAAAAGGGATACATCAATTTCCCCGTGCCTGGCGACATAGATAGGTCTTCATAGTCTTGGGAAAGGCGAGGAGGGTGGGGGCACTTCAAATCTCCGGGGGAGTTGATTCCAGAGGGCCGGGGCCGCCACAGAGAAGGCTCTTCCCCTGGGTCCCCGTCAGATGACGTTGTTTAGTCGATGGGACCTGGAGAAGGCCAACTCTGTGGGACCTAATCGACCACTGGGATTCGTGAGGCAGAAGGCGGTCCCATAGGTATCTCACTGGTTTATCACCCTTACCGTTAGAAAGTTTTTTCTGATATCTCATCTAAATCTACGCCCTTGCAGTTTCATTCCATTGTTTCTAGTCTTTCCATGTGCTAATGAGAACAATGCTGATCCCTCTGCTCTGTGACAGCCCTTCAGACATTTGCAGACAGCTATCAAGTCTCCTCTCAGTCTTCTCTGCAGACTAAACATCCCTAGATCCTTTAACCGTTCCTCATAGGACATGGTTTCCAGGCCACTCACCATCCTTGTAACTCTCCTTTGAACGTGCTCTAGTTTAGCAATGTCCTTTTTAAATTGGGGCCTGGCTACTGTATATTATATATTGTATATATTATATATATATAATATATCAGAGGATATATAATATATATCCTATATATAATATATTAGATATATATATATAATATAATATAATATATATATCTAATATATATAATATAGTAGAGGATATAGTAGAGAAGATATAGGAGATATAGGAGTCTATGGAGAGGGGCGGCATACAAATCTAATAAATAATAAATAATAAAAAATAATAAAAAATAATAAAAAATGATAATAAATAATAATAATAATAACAATAACAACAATAATAATATATTACCAGAGCTTACAAAACTTTCACCAGACCCATCATAGAATACAGCTCGTCTGTTTGGAACCCATACCACATTTCTGACATTAACATCCTTGAAAATGTCCAAAGATACTTCACCAGAAGAGCCCTTCACTCCTCTACCCGAAACAGAATTCCCTACGAAACTAGACTTACAATCCTGGGCGTTGAAAGCTTAGAACTACGACGCCTTAAACATGATCTAAGTATTGCCCACAAGATCATATGCTGCAATGTCCTGCCTGTCAAAGACTACTTCAGCTTCAACCACAACAACACAAGAGCACACAACAGATTCAAGCTTAATATTAACTGCTCCAAACTTGACTGTAAAAAGTACAACTTTAGTAATCGGGTTGTCGAAGCGTGGAACTCATTACCGGACTCTGTAGTATCATCCCCTAACCCCCAACATTTTTCCCTTAGACTATCCACGGTTGACCTCTCCAGATTCCTAAGAGGTCAGTAAGGGGCGTACATAAGCGCCTTCCCTCCCCTGTCCTATAGTCTCTCCTATATCTCGTATATCTTCTCTACTATATCCTCTATAACCTTCATTGTGTATTATTATATATTGGACAAAATAAATAAATAAAATAAAATAAATATACACAGACATACATACCTATGTGTATACAGTGAACCCTCGAGTTTCGCGTCCTCAAGGATCGCGAAAGGGCTATTTCGCTAGTTTTCAACCCGGAAGTAAACTCCACCATCTGCGCATGCGTGCCCTTCCACGCATGCATAGATGGTGGAGTTTCCCCGCCGGGCAGAGGCTTCCCTGGGTCTTCCCCCTCTTGCCCCGGTAAGACCCCAGCGGCGGTGGGCTGGAGCGCGAGCTTGGGGCACCCTAGCTCCGCTTCCCAGCTGGGAAGCGGAGCCGGCAACAGCGTGGGCGGGCGGGCGGCGCGCGCGAGCTTGGGGCAGCCTAGCTCCGCTTCCCAGCTGGGAAGCGGAGCCGGCAACAGCGTGGGCGGGCGGGCGGCACGCGCGAGCTTGGGGCAGCCTAGCTCCGCTTCCCAGCTGGGAAGCGGAGCCGGCAACAGCGTGGGCGGGCGGGCGGCCGCGCGCGCGAGCTTGGGGCAGCCTAGCTCCGCTTCCCAGCTGGGAAGCGGAGCCGGCAACAGCGTGGGCGGGCGGCGGGCGCGAGCTTGGGGCAGCCTAGCTCCGCTTCCCAGCTGGGAAGCGGAGCCGGCAACAGCGTGGGCGGGCGGGCGGCGGGCGCGAGCTTGGGGCAGCCTAGCTCCGCTTCCCAGCTGGGAAGCGGAGCCGGCAACAGCGTGGGCGGGCGGGCGGCAGGCGCGAGCTTGGGGCAGCCTAGCTCCGCTTCCCAGCTGGGAAGCGGAGCCGGCAACAGCGTGGGCGGGCGGGCGGCGGGCGCGAGCTTGGGGCAGCCTAGCTCCGCTTCCCAGCTGGGAAGCGGAGCCGGCAACAGCGTGGGCGGGCGGGCGGCGCGCGCGAGCTTGGGGCAGCCTAGCTCCGCTTCCCAGCTGGGAAGCGGAGCTAGGGTTTCCCCAAGCGCGCGCGCACCCCAGGCGCGAGCAACGGGGTGGGTGTGCGAAGGGCGGGCGGCAGTGGAAGTAAAAACACCATCTGCGCACGCGCAGATGGTGTTTTTACTTCCGCACCGCTACTTCGCGAAAAATCGATCATCGCTTGGGGTCCTGGAACGGAACCCTCGCGATGATCGAGGGTTCACTGTACATGCATGTGTCTTTGTGTATAGGTAATTGAGTTTACAATGCTTAATCCCTCAAACCAAATACAGTAAACACTCTGCCACAAACAATAAATTCGAAGTCAGGAGGAAGATAAATATCTCGCAATGCATATGACATCAGGCAGATAAAGGAAAATCTAGTCATTTCAACCGTATATTTGTGCATTTTTGACACTTTTAACGAACCGTCTCTTATTACACCCACGATGCTCCAAAATCTTATTGCTCTGTTGTCCCTTGATCCCAAACTCTTGATTCTCATGAAGGGAAACAACTTGACTGTAAAAAATACGACTTTAGTAATCGAGTTTTCGAAGCGTGGAATTCACTACCGGACTCTGTAGTATCATCCCCTAACCCCCAACACTTTACCCTTAGACTATCCATGGTTGACCTCACCAAGTTCCTAAGAGGTCAGTAAGGGGCATACATACGTGCACCAGAGTGCCTACCATCCCCTGTCCTATTGTCTCTCCCACATCTCATATATCTTCTCTTCTATCCCTACATCTTTTTCTGCTATTCTCTCATAGTTATATTTCACTCCTTTCGTTTCTCCTCTATTCCCCCTTTAATACATTCTACTTGATTATTTATTTATTTATTGGATTTGTATGCCGCCCCCTCTCCGTAGACTCGGGGCGGCTAACAACAATGATAAAAACAGCATGTAACAATCCAATCCAATACTAAAATAACTAAAAAAAAACCTTATTATAAAAACCAAACATACATACAGACATTATGTCCTCTATAACTCTCATTGTGCATTATTGTGTATTGGACAAAACAAATAAATAAATAAAATAAAGTAAAAACATGCCGCCAAGACTCAGAGAGAGAAAAAACAGAGAGGAAGGGCTAAAAAAAAAGAAAGAAAGCAACTAAGTAAAAGAGAAGGCAAGAGGAAGGAGAGGAGAGGGAAAACAAAGAAAAAGGAATTTTTGCGTACGCTTTTTTTAAAAAGAAAAAAACTGGTAAGATTTGCAAAGGGAAGGAAAAAAAGGGTAGAAAATGTAGCTGCAGCACGATGGCGTACATAATAAAACAAAGAAGGAGAAAAGGAAAGGAAGGGATGTGGTGGGAGGGAGGGGAGGAGGGAGGGAGGGAGGGGGCAAGCAAGGGAGGGAAGGCGCTTGGAAGGAGGCAGATGCTCTAAGCAGGCCCATCCGTCTGAAACTGAAAAGCCAGCCAAGTTTTGAGACCGGGGCCGGGAGGAGAGTCAGCAGAGTGGGAGAGGGGTGGGGGGGATTGTAAGGCACTTCATCCATCATGCCCTCCAGACTTTCTTCCCACTGCACAGGGGACCCTGCCCTCCCCTTTCCTCGGCCCTTTCCCTGTGATAAGAGCCAAAGGTTGGGGAGCGGAGGGGACGGGCACTTATCAAGCCAGATCTCCGTTGCTGCCACCCCCAGTTCAGTCCCTGGAATATTCTGCCTCTGGATTCCTCCAAATCACATCCATGTGTAGAAGCTGGAGCCAGACGCCGCAACGGACAGGGAGGAGGGGGGGGGGTTTCCGGGAAGGAGTGTGCATTGAAGGGAGGGTGGGGGGAAGCTCTTGAATGCGTTCCAGTTGTGCTTGAAGCCAACAACAAGAATTGGGGAGGAGGGGGCGACTTTTAAAGTTGGGACTGAAGAGAGCGAAAACCCACGCGCACCCTTCCCCAGTCGACGCCTTTTCCAAGGGTATCCAAAATTCCCTACCTTCCGGGAACTTTCTCCACCCTATTTTCTCTGCCAGCAAACTCCTGCAGAAAAGGCAGGAAAAATAAAGATGGGTGTGGTGGGCTCGCGTGGGTGTATCTCTGAGTGTGTGTGTGTGTAGAGAGAGATTTCATGAGCTACCTGTTATGTGAAATTTGGCGCCATCTCTTCTGCCATCATCCCAACTTCTCGGGTTTTTCCACCACACTCTATTTCAAACTGTACGAGGGACTAGTAAGTGAAAACTCGCTCCATGTTTGTTTTTTTGAAGGAATGCAGATACTCTCGGGATGTTGATTGATCCTTCCCTTCCTTAATTCCTTCGTTCCCTCCATACCCTTCCATCCTTCCTTCCCTTCCGTAATCATTGAGTCTGTCATCTGCACCTCCATAACTGTCTGGTTTGGTGCTGCAACCCAACAAGACCAACGCAGACTTCAGAGGAGAATCAGAACTGCAGAAAAAAAACAATTGCTGCCAACCTGCCTTCCATTGAGGACCTGTATACTGCACGAGTCAAAAAGAGGGCGGGGAAAATATTGACTGACCCCTCGCATCCTGGACACAAACTGTTTCAACTCCTACCCTCAAAATGTCACTGCAGCACACCAAGACAACTAGACAGAACGAACAGTTTTTCCCCCGAACGCCATCACTCTGCTAAACTTATCATTCCCTCAACACTGTCAGACTTTCTACTAAATCTGCACTTCTATTCTACTAGTTTTTCTCATCATTCCTATCACCCATTTCCTCCCAATTAGGACTGTATGACTGTAACTTGTTGCTTGTGTCCTAAGATTGTTATTAATATTGTTTCTTCATTGCTTATTTGACCCCTATAACAATTGTTAAGTGTTGTATCTCATGATTCTTGACAAATTCGGAGAGGGGCTACATACAAATTTAATAAATAATAATAATAATAATAATAATAATAATAATAATAATACAGTGATCTCTCGGTTAGCGCGGGGGTTACGTTCCAAGACCTCCCGCGCTAACCGATTTCCGCGTTATATTGGATGCGGAAGTAAAACCACCATCTGCGCATGTGCGCCATTTTTTTTCATGGCCGCACATGCGCAGATGGTGGAGTTTGCGTGTGGGCGGCGGGGAAGACCAAGGGAAGGTTCCTTCAGCCGCCCAACAGCTGATCTGCTCCGCAGCGCGGAAGCAGCGAGGAGCCGAAGATGGGGTAAAGGCAAAGGGGAAACCCCATCTTCGGCTCCTCGCTGCTGCCGCGCTGCGGAGCGGATCAGGTGTTGGGCGGCTGAAGGAACCTTCCCTTGGTCTTCCCGCCAGATCACTTGCCGCTTGCCGCTTGCCAGTCCACACACGCCCCCCTGGATGAGCGGCCCCGCATGGCCCCAGCGCCGGACTCCGTTGCCCCCTCGGCTTCCCCCCTTACCAGCCCCGCCGCGGAAGGCTCCATTCTGTTCCCTGCCGGCCCGATTGAGCGGCCGGCGGTCTCCCCCTCCTCGGAGTCCCCGGCACCCAGCGTCCCCACGCCGCCTCCACCTCCCGGTAATGCGCCCGACCTCTGCCTCTCTCTTTCTCTCTCATATACCACGCCGGCAACAGGGAGAGAAAGAGAGAGAGAACTAGCGTGGACTTATTTTTTATTTTTTAATATTTTATTTTTTTAATTAATATTTTTTGAAAAACCGCGTTGCAGCGTTTCGCGCTAATCGAGAACGCGCAAATCGAGGGATCACTGTAATAATGTATTAGATTTGTATGCACTCCCTCTCCGAAGACTCGAGGCAGCTCACAACAACAATGCACAATACAAATCCAATGATTAAAAACATTGGTAGGGAAAACAAGTAGGATGCTTGGCTGCATAGCTAGAGGTATAACAAGCAGGAAGAGGGAGATTATGATCCCGCTATATAGAGTGCTGGTGAGACCACATTTGGAATACTGTGTTCAGTTCTGGAGACCTCACCTACAAAAAGATAGTGATCAAATTGAACGGGTCCAAAGATGGGCTACAAAAATGGTGGAAGGTCTTAAGCATAAAACGTATCAGGAAAGACTTAATGAACTCAATCTGTATAGTCTGGAGGACAGAAGGGAAAGGGGTGACATGATCGAAACATTTATATATGTTAAAGGGTTAAATAAGGTCCAGGAGGGAAGTGTTTTTAATAGGAAAGTGAACACAAGAACAAGGGGACACAATCTGAAGTTAGTTGAGGGAAAGATCAAAAGCAACGTGAGAAAATATTATTTGACTGAAAGAGTAGTAGATCCTTGGAACAAACTTCCAGTAGACGTGGTTGATAAATCCACAGTAACTGAATTTAAACATGCCTGGGATAAACATATATCCATCCTAAGATAAAATACAGAAAATAGTATAAGGGCAGACTAGATGGACTATGAGGTCTTTTTCTGCTGTCAGACTTCTATGTTTCTACCACTGATCTAAACTAACCTTTCTTAACTTTGGTGACCCTAAGGCCTGTGTACCTTAAGAGTTGCCAAAGTGTCTGGGAATTGAAGTGTCTGGGCATTGAAGTCCACATACCCTAAAATTGCAAGGTAGGAAAATATTGATTTAGACCAGAGTTTCCCAACCTTGGCAACTTGAAGATATTTGGACTTCAACTCCCAGAATTCCCCAGCCAGCGAATGCTGGCTGGGGAATTCTGGGAGTTGAAGTCCAGATATCTTCAAGTTGCCAAGGTTGGGAAACATTGATTTAGACAATGCCTTCCACCCTCCATCCCATTGAGCACACCGTGAATGCTACTCACCACCACCAGGAGTGAAGGAAGCCAGGTGGTTCTCCCAGGGTAATGTTCTTTTCCCACCGGATCTGGGGAGAAGCAATAAAAGTACCAGTTAAAGAGGTAAAGCCAGCTTTGTCCAATTGAGCACTTCCACAAGTGGCAGAACTACAATCTCAGAGTTCCAACGGACCATAAAAAAAATTGCTTCCTGAACAATTTTGGGTTTCTCACCTAGCTTTTGGGTGGCTAATCACAAAAGTAATCTGTAAGTTAAACTGTCAGGTACCACTTTATGGAAATTTTCTGTTTTTACACAATGGCCTTGTACACCCTTTAGTCAACGGTGGCCAAGGGAATCACTGCCGTTAAGTAAATGATGCAGTTGTTAAGTGAATCCAACTTCCCCTTACTGACTCTGCTGTTGGGAAGCTGGTCGAGAAGGTGACCCCCATAACCCCGGGATGCTACAACTGTTGCCGATGATACCCAATTATACATCTCCACCCCATGTCCAGTCAACGAAGCAGTGGAAGTGATGTGCCGGTGCCTGGAGGCTGTTGGGGCCTGGATGGGTGTCAACAAACTCAAACTCAACCCAGACAAGACGGAGTGGCTGTGGGTCCTACCTCCCAAGGACAATTCTATCTGTCCGTCCATTACCCAGGGGGGAGAATCACTGACCCCCTCAGAGAGGGTTCGCAACTTGGGCGTCCTCCTCGATCCACAGCTCACATTAGAGAAACACCTTTCAGCTGTGGAGAGGGGGGCGTTCGCCCAGGTTCGCCTGGTGCACCAGTTGCGACCCTATTTGGACTGGGAGTCACAACTCACAGTCACTCATGCCCTCATCACCTCGAGGCTCGACTACTGTAATGCTCTCTACATGGGGCTACCTTTGAAAAGTGTTCGGAAACTTCAGATTGTGCAGAATGCAGCTGCGAGAGCAATCATGGGCTTTCCCAAATATGCCCATGTTACTCCAACACTCCGCAGTCTGCATTGGTTGCTGATCAGTTTCCGGTCACAATTCAAAGTGTTGGTTATGACCTATAAAGCCCTTCTCCCAGCGACCAGTTAGGTACCACAGAGTGGATCTTCTCCGGGTCCTGTCAACAAAACAATGTCGCTTGGCGGGACCCAGAGGAAGAGCCTTCTCTGTGGCGGCCCCGACCCTCCCCCCAGAGATTAGAATTGCCCCCACCGTCCTTGCCTTTCGTAAGCTCCTTAAAACCCACCTCTGCCGTCAGGCATGGGGGGACTGAGATACTCTTTCCCCCTAGGCCTTTACAATTTATGCATGGTATGTTTATTTGTAGGTATGATTGGTTTTAAAATAAGGGTTTTTTAGTTGTTGTAGTATTGGATTTACATGCTGTTTTTATTATTGTTGTTAGCCGGGTTCGGCGTTCGGGAGGCCGCCGAGAAGCCCCCCTGCTGTTTCAAAAGGTGACAGCCGGGCGGCGGGGCTTCACAGCGGCCACCCGAACCAGAACTTTTGCCGAATTTCTGGGTTCGGCATTGGGAGAACGCTGAGAAGCACCCGGCTGTTTCAAAAGGTGACAGCCGGGTGGCGGAGTTTTTTTTCTCGTTGCACGCATTAATTGATTTTACATTGTTTCCTATGGGAAACAATGTTTCGTCTTACAAACTTTTCGCCTTACGAACCTCCCCCGGGAACCAATTAGGTTTGTAAGACGAGGTATTACTGTATAAGACTGAGGATTAATTTAAAAAGACTGACAATGCTGAGACCCTAGAAAGAATGCAGAAAAAAGCAACCAAGATGATGAGAGGGATGAAGGGTAAAATGTACGATGAATGGTTGCAGGAACTGGGCATGGCTGGTCTAGTGAAGAGAAGGACCAGGAGAGACATGATAGCAGTGTTTCAAGATTTGAGGGGTTGCCACAGAGGAGGGGGGTCAACCTATTTTCCAAGGCACCTGAAGGCCAGACAAGGAATAATGGATGGAAACAGATCAAGGAGAGATTCAACCTGGAAATAAGGAGAAATTTTCTGACAGTGAGAATGATCAACCAATGGAACAGAAGATGTTGTGTGAGCTTCATCATTTGAGGCTTTCAAAAAGAGACTGTCAGAAATGGTGTAGGGTCTCCTGCTTGGGCAGGGGGTTGGACTAGATGAGCTAAAAGGTCTCTTTGCTAATCAGTTACCGTATTTTTCAGAGTATAAGACGCACCTATTTCCTTCCTAAAACAGGCTGATAATTCAGATGTGTCTTATACTCTGAATGTAGCTTTTCCCCCCAGCTCTAACTAGATGCTAATGATCTGCCCAGCTCTTACCTTGCAGGCTCTTTCATTGCTTTTCTCTGCGAAGAATGTTTTCCAAACCCTAAGTCTTTGCAGATTTTTTTTCATTGCTCTAACTTGCTCTGAATAACTTTCTTTCCAGCCCTAACCAGGTGCTAACGACATTCCCAGCTCTTACCAGCTTGCAAGCTCTTTCATTGTTACTCTCTTCTAAGAATGTTTTCCAAACTCTGTCTTTGTTGGGTTTTTTTCATTGCTCTAACTTGCTCTGAATAACTTTCTTTCCAGCTCTAACCAGTTGCTAACAATGTTCCCAGCTCTTACCAGCTTGCAAGCTCTTTCATTGTTACTCTCTGCTAACAATGTTTTCCAAGCCCTAAGTCTTGCAGGGTTTTTTCCCCCATTCCTCTAACTTGCTCTGAATAACTTTCTTTCCAGCCCTAACCAGGTGCTAACGACGTTCCAAATTCTTACCAGCTTGCAAGCTCTTTCATTGTTACCCTCTGCTAAGAATGTTTTGCAAACTCTGTCTTTGTAGGATTTTTTTTAATTTCTCTAACTTGCTCTGAATAACTTTCTTTCCAGCCCCAACCAGGTGCAAACAATATTCCCAGCTCTTACCAGTTTGCAAGCTCTTTCATTGTTACTCTCTGCTAAGAATGTTTCCCAAACTCTGTCTTTGTGTGTGTGTGTGTGGGTTAATTGCTCTAACTTGCTCTGAATAACTTTCTTTCCAGCCCCAACCAGATGCGAACAATATTCCCAGCTCTTACCAGTTTGCAAGCTCTTTCATTGTTACTCTCTGCTAAGAATGTTTTGCAAACTCTGTCTTTGTAGGGTTTTTTTTTAATTTCTATAACTTGCTCTGAATAACTTTCTTTCCAGCCCCAACCAGGTGCAAACAATATTTCCAGCTCTTACCAGTTTGCAAGCTCTTTCATTGTTACTCTCTGCTAAGAATGTTTCCCAAACTCTGTCTTTGTGTGTGTGTGTGTGTGGGGGGGGGTTTAATTGCTCTAACTTGCTCTGAATAACTTTCTTTCCAGCCCCAACCAGATGCGAACAATATTTCCAGCTCTTACCAGTTTGCAAGCTCTTTCATTGTTACTCTCTGCTAAGAATGTTTCCCAAACTCTGTCTTTGTGTGTGTGTGTGGGGGGGGGGGTTAATTGCTCTAACTTGCTCTGAATAACTTTCTTTCCAGCCCCAACCAGATGCGAACAATATTCCCAGCTCTTACCAGTTTGCAAGCTCTTTCATTGTTACTCTCTGCTAAGAATGTTTCCCAAACTCTGTCTTTGTGTGTGTGTGTGTGGGGGGGGTTAATTGCTCTAACTTGCTCTGAATAACTTTCTTTCCAGCCCCAACCAGATGCGAACAATATTCCCAGCTCTTACCAGTTTGCAAGCTCTTTCATTGTTACTCTCTGCTAAGAATGTTTTCCAAACTCTGTCTTTGTAGGGTTTTTTTTAACTGCTCCAACTTGCTCTGAATAACTTTCTTTCCAGCCCCAACCAGTTGCTAACAATGTTCCCAGCTCTTACCGGCTTGCAAGCTCTTTCATTGTTACTCTCTGCTAAGAATGTTTTCCAAGCCCTAAATCTTTGCAGGTTTTTTTTCATTCCTCTATTTGCTCCAAATGTTTCTTTCCTGGTGCTAATGATGTTCCTAGCTCTTACTGGCTTGCAATCTCTTTCATCGTTACCAAATAAGGTTTTTTTTAAAAAGCCCTAACCAGGGGATAAAATAATGTGCTGAAGCTGACCAGACTAAGGACACTAGCCAGATGAATATCTGGTAACAGATTCTTTCCCCTATTTTCCTCCCCAAAACTAAATTCAGGAGCATCTTACACTCTGAATGTAACTTTTTTCAAAGCCTTTCCCCACCAGCCCTAACTAGGTGGTAACAATGTCCCCAGCGTTTATCAGCTTACAAGCTTTTTCACTGTTACTCTTTGCAAAGAATGTTTTCCAAGCCCTAAGTCTTTGCAGGTTTTTTTTTCCATTGCTCTAACTTGCTCCAAATGTTTCTTTCCAGCCCTAACCAGGTGCTAATGATTTTCCCAGCTCTTACCCAGTTGCAAGCTCTTTCATTGCTACTCTCTCTGAATAAGGTTTTTTTTAAAGCCCTAACCAGGGGATAAAATAATGTGCTGAAGCTGACCAGACTAAGGACACTAGCCAGAGGAATATCTGGTAAGCAGATTCTTTTCCCTATTTTCCTCCCCCAAACTAAGGCGCGTCTTATACTCTGGTGCGTCGTATACTCTGAAAAATATGGTAATAATTTGGATTGAATAAATTAATGGAGGTCAGGCTCTTTAATCACTCAATGTTCTTTCTAGATTGGGAGAAAATAAGTCTCCAAACTCCTTCTGTAAAAAAAACAACACCAGCACAAGAAATATATCTCCTTCTCCTGCGTAGGAGCACTGAAGATGCATCTAGTTGGCCTCCATGGGAAACAGACACCAGGATTAAAAGGGACATTGGCTTGATCCTAGAGAGCTATTCTTTTGTTCTTTGAAATGATAAACTCTGGCATCTGATTCGTAAGGGAGTGGGTGTGGATGCACCAGATCTGACTTCTGTCCTTGGAGAATTATTTCCATTGAGTCACTAACGATATTATTAAGCTATCACCGCGTTAAGATTCCCAAGGAATTATTTCTTTGCTCCCAACTTATTTGCAAATTTACTTTTTGCTCAAGGCAAATTGCTCCTTGGATTGCAAATTCGGTGTTATTAAGATTTTGCAGTAGTAATAGTGTGCGAACTGTGTTTCTGAGATACAGTACTTGAATCAAAAAAGATGGAACCAATAGAAGAACAATTCATTTTACCCAGCTCTGTCGTCTGGTATCTTTCAATTATACATTTCTGCTTTCACATTTTATTCGGATTTGTTTTTTTCCCCATCCCCAAGGGATGCTTTGAAGACACAAAGGAATCCCTTGAATAAAAATATGTAACTAGGGGAAAATAAGAAAACGGAAACATATGTTTAAACTGGCCCACTAATTGGCCACACCTGGCTTAACACCTTGACAATTAATGCTTTGGCTTACTTAGTAATGGATGGGAGACCACCAGGCGATATAACACCCAGAGCTAAATTGGAATGTCAAAGCAACATTCCCAGAGAAGGCAGTGTCAAATCATTTCATTAATGCCGCTAAGAAAACTACTCAAGGGAAATTAAAAATTTAATTTTAATTATGACAAATCACATTACAGTATGAGGACCTCGGGTCTGCGTTGAAAAATATTTTAAAGAAGAGATTACAAACTTTGGCCGGATAGAAGCACCTCCAAACGTTGTATTGTTTTGTCGTTTATTAGAATCCTCTCTGCAGAGCCTCTAATTTTAAAGGAAATATGCCCAATCTACAGTGATCAAATCTAAAGTGAGGTGCCTGTCAATTCCCCCATCTGTTCACTTCCCCCAAGGTTTGGGTCCTATTCTTACCTCCGAGAGGAAAGTCTGTGCAGACTTCTGGGCCCCAACATGAAGGAGATATTCGTACACATACAGTGCCAACCTGGGGGAAAAAGAGAAGAAATTCCAATACTTTACGTAGGAACATATTTGCTGCAATAACACTGGCTTAATATTCTTACATTTTACATTTTAATGCAAAATGGAGACTTCAGATCGTGCAGAATGCGGCCGCGAGAGCCATCGTGGGGCTTCCTAGATTCGCCCACGTTTCTGCAACACTCCGCGGCCTGCACTGGCTGCCGGTCGGTTTCCGGTCACAATTCAAAGTGTTGGTTATGACCTTTAAAGCCATACATGGCACTGGGCCAGAATACATCTGGAACCGCCTTCTACCGCACGAATCCCAGCGGCCGATAAGGTCCCACAGAGTTAGATTAGATTAGATTAGATTTATTGGATTTATATGCCGCCCCTCTCCGCAAACTCGGGGCGGCTCACAACAATAATAAAAAACAGTACATAATAAAAATCCAATGCCCACCAATCTAATTACAATTTAAAATTAGTAATTTCATAAAACAATCCCAATATATATAAGAAACAGGCACACAGTCAATCAATCAACAAAACAACATGGGCAAGGGGGAGGTGTTTTAGTTCCCCCATGCCTGACGGCAGAAGTGGGTCTTAAGGAGTTTGGCGGGCCCCAGGGGAAGAACCTTCTCTGTGGCGGCCCCGGTCCTCTGGAATCAACTGCCCCCAGAGATTAGAACGGCCCCCACCCTCCTTGTCTTTCGCAAATTACTCAAGACCCACCTTTGTCGCCAGGCATGGAGGAGAGGGGCGGCATACAAATCTAAATAATAAATAAATAAATAAATAAATATTCCTTCCCCTAGTTCGTTACAAGTTATGTATGGTATGTTTGTGTGTATGTTTGGTTTTTATAATAAGGGTTTTTAATTGTTTTATTAAATTGGATTGTTACATGTTGTTTTTTATCATTGTTGTTAGCCGCCCCGAGTCGGCGGAGAGGGGCGACATACAAATCCAATGAATAAATAAATAAATAAAATAAATAAATTTTATATGAGTTTGGCCACTTCTATTCGGGTTTTATCTTATTTGTTAGGACTGCCAGTCAAACAATGAAATGATTGACTGTAAATATTTAGGAACTCCACCTCGGCCCAGTGACATATGCTCAAGTTTACCCATGTAACCCCTCTTTTCGGCGAGCAGAACCTGGCACTCAGGTTTTTTTTTATGGGGTGCAATTCAAGGTGCTATTACCTCTAATAGCGGTAGTGATTTCTGATAGTCTCAAAATGGGTGAACAGTGCAGTCAGGCGGTAGGGAAAGCAAGTAGGATGCTTGGCTGCATAGCTAGAGGTATAACAAGCAGGAAGAGGGAGATTATGATCCCGCTTTATAGAGTGCTGGTGAGACCACATTTGGAATACTGTGTTCAGTTCTGGAGACCTCACCTACAAAAAGATATTGACAAAATTGAACAGGTCCAAAGACGGGCTACAAGAATGGTGGAAGGTCTTAAGCATAAAACGTATCAGGAAAGACTTCATGAACTCAATCTGAATAGTCTGGAGGACAGAAGGAAAAGGGGAGACATGATCGAAACATTTAAATATGTTAAAGGGTTAAATAAGGTTCAGGAAGGAAGTGTTTTTAATAGGAAAGTGAACACAAGAACAAGGGGACACAATCTGAAGTTAGTTGGGGGAAAGATCAAAAGCAACATGAGAAAGTATTATTTTACTGAAAGAGTAGTAGATCCTTGGAACAAACTTCCAGCAGACGTGGTAGATAAATCCACAGTAACTGAATTTAAACATGCCTGGGATAAACATATATCCATTCTAAGATAAAATACAGAAAATAGTATAAGGGCAGACTAGATGGACCATGAGGTCTTTTTCTGCCGTCAGTCTTCTATGTTTCTAAAGCCCTACATGGCACAGGGCAAGGTACCGTAATCTTTTCTTGTGTAATTTTCCCTAAGGTCATCTACCTATCCTACCAGGTAAGATCCTTGTAAGCTTCCATGTTTGTATAGGCAGCAATATAAGTTTTCTAAATAAATAAAATAAGATAGAATGAGCACACTTCCCCTAAATAAGAACATAAGAAGAGCCATGCTGAATTGGGCCAAAGCCCATCAAGTCCATTATTCTGTGTCACACAGTGGCCCACCAAATGTCCATGGGGATCTTGAGCAGAAGGAGAAGGCAAAACCCTCCCTTTCCCTTGACCCCCAACAAACGGTACCCAAATATTTCCTTATGGTACTCAAATATTTCCCCTACCCTGTGGATTATTCTTCCCATGCCTCTATAATCTACCTAATTAGATTTATAGGCTGCCCTTCTCCTCGCGGACCTAGGGCGGTAAAAATAGTCATAATAACAATAAATACAATTAAAAACATTAGAAAACCCACAATAAAAAGAACAATCATTACTTTTTCATTCCAATGGCCAGAGCGAAGATGTCACTGAAGGTCCCCAGGCCTACTGGCATAGATGTGTTTTTAGCGCCTTTCAAAAGGCAAGGAGACTGGGGGCGGGGCGGATCACTGGTAGGAGTTGGTTTCGGAGGGCTGGGGCCACAACAGAGTAGGCCCATCTCCATGGACCAGCCAGTCGACATTGTTTGGCCGACGGACCCAGAGGTGGCCGACTCTGTGCGACTCAACCGGTCGCTGGGTTATGTGAGGCAGAAAACGGTCCCGTAAACAATCTGGTCCAATGCCATGTAGGGCTTTAATGCCCTAGCTTCCCGAAAAGCTTTGAAATATTGGATCCCCACCACCAAATGCTGGATAGGGAAAGGTGGGTGAGAGATTTAGCGAGGAACTGCATATTGGAAGTTTAACGTCCAATTGGTGCCAGTTTTAAAATGTTTATGGTTTTAATAGATTTAATGTTTGAGTTAAGCAGCTATATACATGTTTTAAATATACAGTGGTACCTCTACCTAAGAACTTTTCTTGATAAGAATCAGGTGTTCAAGATTTTTTTGCCTGTTCTTAAGAACCATTTTCTACTTAAGAACCCGAGCCCAGAAAAATTTCCCAGGAAATTTGAGAGCGGCACAAAGGCCCGGTCAGTTTCCTGCCATTCCCCCTGGGTTTCTCTCTTTGGCGCAGTGTATGGGAGGCAGCCTCACGCCGGGTGTTTGGGAGACACGAGTCCCTCTTTTTTTTTTAACCCTTAAAGTTTTGGATTTTTTTGATTCCCCCTACCTCACCTTCTTTCTTGGGCAGCGACTGTCCTCCTTCTCTTCTTCCTCCTTCTCCTCCCACCCAAATTCCAAGCTTTTATTTCTTTCCTAATGGATTTGCATGCATTATTTGCTTTTACATTGATTCCTATGGGAAAAATTGCTTCTACTTACAAACTTTTCTACTTAAGAACCTGGTCATGGAACGAATTAAGTCCTTAAGTAGAGGTACCACTGTATGTATAAATAAAAAAATAAATTAAAAGGCCTCCCCTCAGCACTGCTGGAGATTAGAAAGGTCCTTGAAAATGCATTGGTAGCAAAGAATTAACAGCATCGTCCATCCCATGATCAGTTTTGGATTATTTTGCAAGATCAGATCAAGCTCCATTAATCTTGCAGCTACCTACAACAAACCAGGGCTTTTAAGGAAATTTTCAGGAGAGATATAAAACAATTGGGCTCATCTACATTCAGTGCTGAAATCAAAAATACATATACAGTGTTCCCTCGATTTTCGCAGGTTCGAGCTTCGCGAAAAGTCTATACCACGGTTTTTCAAAAATATTAATTAAAAAATACTTTGCGGGTTTTTTCCCTATACCAAGGTTTTTTTCCACCCGATGACGTCATATGTCATCGCTAAACTTTTGGCTGACTTTAATAAATATTTTTTAAAATAAACTTTAATATATAAACATGGTGAGTAATAATCTGAATGGTTGCTAAGGGAATGGAAAATTGCAATTTAGGGGTTTAAAGGGTTAAGGGAAGGCTTGTGATACTGTTCATAGCCAAAAATAGTGTATTTACTTCCGCCTCTCTACTTCGCAGAAATTCGACTTTCGCGGGTGGTCTTGGAACGCATCCCCCGCGAAAAGCGAGGGAACACTGTAGTCTGAGTAAACAGAGTGCCAGCTTTAGTAGCAAGTAACCACAGTAGCTCTGTATTTCTTTCAATCTTTCTCGCATCATCTTGGCACAATTATAGCAATCTTCCGAGTTCACGCATTGTACTGAAGAACCTTTGGCATATCTGTGGCTCTATGCATTATGTGCATATAGCCCTTGATGGCTTCCTATCTGACCCACTTCCTGTATTGTATTTGCATTCTGACATCTGCATTTACATTTAAGCCTCTGAATAATCTGCATTGGGGGCAAATGCTACTCTGCTACTAACACCTTTCCTACCATTTTCCAATATTCTTTTCTTAAGCACGAGGATAAATTTACACAGCATAAGCAATAGGAATAAGGAGGATTATATAGAATTAGAGATTTAATTATAGATGGAAACCCTGCAAATTCTAAATATATTTTGGAAAAAAAAGTTGCCACAAGTACCAACCTGGTTTCAAATGAATCAAACCCAATCAATCTTTTGTAAAGTATCCAGGTGTCTTCAATTAAAACCAAGAATAGCTTGAAGCCTGGTATATATTTACTTCACTTGTATCTCATTAATGTTGTATCAAATACTTATATTAAACACAACAACTTCTTTTGAACATGTAAAAATATTTTGAAGAAAATGCTGGGTTTTGAACTTTCAGAAACTCCCTGGGACACTTTGGGGCATTAATTTATTTTAAATCTATTTCAGCAATTCATTAAGAATTGAGTGAAAGATAATCCATAGGCGGTTTTACACTTTGCGTAGCATTTTAACATTAATTGTAATATTTCCAGATTGTACTGATTGGATTGTAAACAAATTGGCACATATTACTATTTTTGGTAGCAATGTCTAATTAGTTAGTCCTTGCAGTTGAAAGTTTTTGAAGAAATTGGAAAAAATCACCAATCGTTCATAATGATTCCTGCTGTTCGTTTATTTTTTTCCCTAGCACGTATAAATTAATGCAGTATAAGGAACTGATTCAGTTCCTGTGCTAGCTGCCAAGTTGATAATGTAAAACACCAGAAAAATAATATTTCCTTGGATGAGTATTATATAAAAGTATGGAAAATTGTTTTAGGTGAAAAATAAAGAGGTCTGAAATATACTAAGAACAAATTCATCCAAATCCAGTCATCATTTATTGTCCATAGGTTAACTTCATTTGAATAAAAGTCATTTTGGCCAGGGAAAATATATACAGTAGTACCTCTACTTACGAACTTAATTTGTTCCGTGTCCAGGTTCTTAAGTAGAAAAGTTAATAATAAGAAGTAATTTTTCCCATAGGAATCAATGTAAAACTAAATAATGTGTGTGATTGGGGAAACCACAGGGAGGGTGGAGTCCCTGTTTCCTGCCAGGAGATTCCTAGAGAGGCCCCACAGAGGCTTCTCCATGCCTTTTCCGGCCCTGTTTCCTGCCAGGAGATTCCTAGAGAGGCCCCACGGAGGCTTCTCCCTGCCTTTTCCGGCCCTGTTTCCTCCCAGGAGATTCCTAGAGAGGCCCCACGGAGGCTTCTCCCTGCCTTTTCCGGCCCTGTTTCCTCCCAGGAGATTCCTAAAGAGGCCCCACGGAGGCTTCTCCATGACTTTTTCGGCCCTGTTTCCTCCCAGAAGATTCCTAGAGAGGCCCAAGAATTCCTCAGTTGGTCATGCTGGAAATTGAAGTCCACGTATCTTAAACTTACCTAAGTTGGGAAATCCTGATCTATGAGAAATTACACCAGTGGTTCTCAACCTGGGAGTCGGGACCCCTTTGGGGATCGAACGGTTGTTTCACAGGGGTCGCCTAATGTTCTCGGAGAGAAACACACACACACCGACTCAAAAGGTCCTTATTACATGGCGAAATCACACTCTTTATTGATAAAAGCACACAGAGTGAAAAGCAGATTTAAATGGCAAGGGAAAAGGGAGTTATTTCTCTCTCCAGAATGAAGCATCAACAAGGTCTGGGAAAGGCGCCAAACTCGGCCTAAATGGCATTCCTTAGATCAGTGTTTCCCAACCTTGGCAACTTGAAGATATCTGGACTTCAACTCCCAGAATTCCCCAGCCAGCGTTTGCTGGCTGGGGAATTCTGGGAGTTGAAGTCCAAATATCTTCAAGTTGCCAAGGTTGGGAAACACTGCCTTAGATAACAAAGACCATTTGAATATGAATCAGCTCACCGAAATCCCAGCCAAAAACCATCCAGCAGAGAATGTTTTTTTCTAAGACTCATGGTTTGAAAACCTTTTTCAAGCACACACACCCCCTCTAAAACCTCTTGCTTTGAACGGCGTTGAAACCCCACACCCGATTATCCAAAATCCTTTGCTTTTATATTGCCTGGAAGTGACATAATGCCCCAAAGAGGCCTAGACTGTAAGCTAATACCTTTTACTGTGCTAGCAACAATAAAAACAGCATATAACAAATCTAATATTTAAAATAACTAAAAAACCCTTATTAAAAACCAAACAAGCACACACACAAACATACCATGTATAAATTGTATAGGCCTAGAGGGAAAGGATATCTCAGTTCCCCCATGCCTGACGACAGAGGTGGGTTTTAAGGAGCTTACGAAAGGTGAGGAGGGTGGGGGTAATTCTGATCTCTGGGGGGAGCTGGTTCCAGAGGGCCGGGGTGGCCACAGAGAAGGCTTTTCCCTGGGTCCCGCCAATCAACATTGCTTAGTCGACGGGACCAGGAGAAGGCCAATTCTGTGGGACCTAACTGGTTGCTGGGATTCGTGCGGCAGAAGGCGGTCCCTGAGATAATCTGGTCCAATGCCATGAAGGGCTTTATAGGTCATAACCAACACTTTGAATTGTGACCGGAAACTGATCGGCAACCAATGCAGACTGCGGAGTGTTGGTGTAACATGGGCATATTTAGGAAAGCCCATGACTGCTCTCGCAGCTGCATTCTGCACGATCTGAAGTTTCTGAACACTTTTCAAAGGTAGCCCCGTGTAGAGAGCGTTACAGTAGTCGAGCCTCGAGGTGATGAGGGCATGAGTGACTGTGAGCAGTGACTCCCGGTCCAAATAACTTCTATCCTGGCACCTTGAAACATATTTTCCCTCTGACCTTCCAGCCAATCGGTTTAAAGCTCTGTTGGGAGAATTGGCGCTAGACTTATGGATGGGGATCGCCTCAACATGAGGAACTGTATTAAAGGGTTGAGGCATTGGAAAGGTGAATTACACAGAGATAAACTTGCAATACACAAGTTTTACAATAAGGGTTTTTAGTTGTTTTAGTATTGGATTTACATGCTGTTTTTTGTTACTGTTGTTAGCCGCCCCGAGTCTACGGAGAGGGGCGGCATACAAATCCAATAAATAAATAAATTAAAGTTTCAAGAAGCAGAGAAATTACAGAGAGAGTCTATCCGTGGTCAGACTGGAGAAGGTGAGAGCAGATTTGTTTCTCCCACGCTCTTAATGTGAACGTCAAAAAAGCCAAGATAGTGGCTGTGGCTATGTGGTCAAGAGTCCCAAGGGGGGGGGGGGACTGTTTTAGCCTATTTCCTTTACTGCAGTGTTTCCCAACCTTGGGCACTTGAAGATATCTGGACTTCAACTCCCAGAATTCCCCAGCCAGCATTTGCTGGCTGTGGAATTCTGGGAGTTGAAGTCCAGATATCTTCAAGTGCCCAAGGTTGGGAAACACTGCTTTACTGTCCATTGTGACTGTAGGAAGCACATGCCACTAAACTCCCTCCCTCCCTCTCCTTCTCCATGACTCTAGCTCAGCGATGGCAAAGCTTTTTTGGTTCACGTGCCGAAAGGGTGTGGTAGCGCATGCATACATCACCATACTCCATTCCGTTCCCCCACGCATGCATGTGCACACATACCGCACTGCCCCCTGTGCATGTGTGCAAGCCCCCCACTCCTTCTTACAGGCCTCACTGAAGCCTGCGATGGTGAAAAAACAGCCCAACGGGGAAAACCAGAAGTTTGGAAAAACAGACTTCCGATTTGCCCATTGTGCTAGTGTTCACAATCTGGAAGCTTCAAAGGAAGTTTCCAGAATTCCCGTTATGCGAAAACACAGCATAATAGGGAAACCTGAAGTCCATTTTTCGCACTCTGGAGGCTTTAGGGAAGCTTCCCGGAAGCCTCCGGTGGGCGAAAAGGCCTTCCCCAAGGCCCAAAATCAATGTGCGCATGCTTGCTGGAGCTGACAAAGGGCGATGCCTTGCGTGGCCTCCGATATGGCTCCATGTGGCGTGTGTGCCATAGGTTCACCATCACTGCTCTAGCTTCAAATGAGCCAGTCCCATTTATATTTACACTTTAATCAAAATAATAATAATAAATAATAATAATTTATTAATTTGTATGCCGCCCCTCTCCGAGGACTCGGGACCGCTCACAACAATATAAACAGTGTACAAATCCAATTGTGTACAAATACAATTTAAAACCCTTATAATAAAATAAAATAATCACACAATCCAATCAAACCATACATCAACCTTGACAATTGGGGTGTGTGTTAATTTCCCCATGCCTGGCGGCAAAGATGAGTTTTTAATAACTTACGAAAGGCGAGGAGGGTGGGGGCAGTCCTAATCTCTAGGGGGGGGAGTTTGTTCCAGAGGGCCGGGGCTGCCACAGAGAAGGCTCTTCCCTGGGCCCCGCCAGACGACATTGTTTCGTCGACGGGACCCGGAGAAGGCCAACACTGTGGGACCTAATCGGTTGCTGGGATTCATGCGGCAGAAGGCGGTCTTGGAGGTATTCTTGTCCCATGCCATGTAGGGCTTTATAGGTCATAACCAACCACTTTGAATTGTGACCGGAAATTGACTGGCAGCCAGTGCAGGCCAAAAGGGAACCCAACTAAGATCTTGCTGCCTAACAGACTGAGATGCTGTACAAGCTTAACACCAGAGGAGGTACTATTCAGTCAGTTCGGTCTGGATCATTTTAACTACCCTGGCTCTATGCCAGTGTTTCCCAACCTTGGCAACTTGAAGATATCTGGACTTCAACTCCCAGAATTCTGGGAGTTGAAGTCCAGATATCTTCAAGTTGCCAAGGTTGGGAAACACTGCTCTATGGTATCCTATTTGTACACGGTTTCTGAGGCCGTGCGCATGGGAGGAAGGCTCGCACGTGAACAAGACACATATGCAAGTGCCATATCGCATGTGCGTAAGTGTCAAACCGACAGGGGTGGCGCAGCAGGTAGAGTGCTGTACTGCAGGCCACTGAAGCTGACTGTAGATCTGTAGGTCAGCGGTTCAAAGCTCATCACCGGCTCAAGGTTGACTCAGCCTTCCATCCTTCCCTTGTGGGTAAAATGAGAACCCGGATTGTGGGGGCAATAGCCTAGCTCTGTTAAAAAGTGCTATTGCTAACATGTTGTAAGCCGCCCTGAGTCTAAGGAGAAGGGCGGCATAAAAATTGAATAAGTAAGTAAGTAAGTAAGTAAGTAAGTAAGTAAGTAAGTAAGTAAGTAAGTATATATCTCTGGGAGACCCCTTGGATAGTTTACTCGTTTCGCAAAGGGGATGTTAGGGGAACATGGGCAGGTAACCCTAACAACATATTCACTATATTTGTGATTATCAGTTTGTTCCAGAAGGGAAGTAAACCAAGAATTAACAAACCAAGTTTGGAGCCTTTCCTGCCTTTTTGGAACCTGACAGGGTAAGCAGGTGACTTCCCAGGAGCATCTGTGAAGGTGGGGGACAAAAATTATGATGCCTGCAGCTGTATAGGTAAAGGGTCTTCCCCTTTTATTGACATATATGAAAGAGATATATGAGTCATGGTGGCACAGTGGTTAGAAACCAGTACTGAAGGCTAACTCTTCCCACACACACACACACCAGGGTTTGATCTTGACTGGCTCAAGGTTGACTCAGCCTTCCGTCCTTCCGAGGTGGGTAAAATGAGGATCCAGATTGTTGGGGGCAATAGGCTGACTCTGTAAACCGCTTAGAGAGAGCTGTAAAAGCTTTGTGAAACAGTTTATAAGTCTAAGTGCTATTGCTCTGGCTTCAATCATGCAGTTTATTTATATATTAGATTTTCAGTTGTCATCACACTTGTCCCTGTGGCTGGAGAATCCTGGGAGTTGAAGTCCACAAGTCTTAAAGTTCCCAAAGGTTTGAAGAACTCGCCCACCCCCCATAAGATTGGAGACGGTCCAACCCCTCAGAGAGGGTCTGCAACTTGGGCGTCCTCCTCGATCCACAGCTCACATTAGAGAAACATCTTTCAGTTGTGGCGAGAGGGGCGTTTGCCCGGGTTCGCCTGGTGCACCAGTTGCGGACCTATTTGGATCGGGAGTCACTGCTCACAGTCACTCATGCGCTCATCACCTCGAGGCTCGACTACTGTAACGCTCGCTACATGGGGCTACCTTTGAAAAGTGTTCGGAAACTTCAGATCGTGCAGAATGTAGCTTCGAGAGCAATCATGGGCTTTCCCAAATATGCCCATGTCACACCAACACTCCGCAGTCTGCATTGGTTGCCGATCAGTTTCCGGTCACAATTCAAAGTGTTGGTTATGACCTACAAAGCCCTTCATGGCACCGGATCAGATTATCTCAGGGACCGCCTTCTGCTGCACGAATCCCAGCGACCAGTTAGGTCCCACAGAGTGGGTCTTCTCCGGGTCCCATCTACTAAACAATATCGCTTGGCGGGACCCAGGGGAAGAGCCTTCTCTGTGGCGGCCCCGACCCTCTGGAACCAACTCCCCCCAGAGATTAGAATTGTCCCCACCCTCCTTGCCTTTCGTAAGCTTCTTAAAACCCACCTCTGCCGCCAGGCATGGGGGAACTGAGATACTCTTTCCCCCTAGGCCTTTACAACTTTATGCATGGTATGTCTGTATGTATGTTTGGTTTTATAATAAGGGTTTTTAACTGTTTTAATATTGGATTGTTATATGCTGTTTTTATTACTGTTGTTAGCCGCCCCGAGTCTACGGAGAGGGGCAGCATACAAATCAAATCAAATCAAATCAAATAAAAAAACAAACAAACAAACCCAGGCAGCGTTTTTGCAAAGCCCTGGAAGCCAGAAAGAGTTTCTAGGCATGAGTAGAGATTGGTTGTTGCAGCCCAGGAAGTTCTTGAGTTGTATGGATGCATGTTGCTTGTAGACCATAACCTACTACTAGATAAAGTAGAAAAATGTAGGATGGACAGCAACACCATCAGATGGATCCAAAACTGGCTAACCAACCACACTCAACGTATACTGCTCAATGGAATTGCATCTACATGGAGGGAGGTATGTAATGGAGAACCCCAAGGCTCTGTTTTAGGTCCAGTACTCTTCAATAACTCTTCATCAATGACTTGGACGAGGAGATAGATGGGGAACTCATCAAAGTTGCAGATGATACCAAACTGGCAGGAATAGCCCACGTTCCAGAAGACAGGCTCAAGATACAGAAGGATCTTGACAAACTTGAACACTGGGTGCTATCTAACAAAATGAAATTCATCTGTCTGGAACCCATACCACATCTCGGATATCAACACCCTTGAAAACGTCCAAAGATATTTCACCAGAAGAGCCCTTCACTCCTCCACTCGAAACAGAATACCCTACGAAAATAGACTAACAATCCTGGGCCTTGAAAGCCTAGAACTACGGCGCCTAAAACACGATTTGAGTATCGCCCACAAGATCATATGCTGCAACGTCCTACCGGTCAATGACTACTTCAGCTTCAACCACAACAACACAACAGATTCAAACTTAATACGAACCGCTTCAAACTTGACTGTAAAAAATATGACTTTAACAATCGAGGTGTCAAAGCGTGGAACTCATTACCGGACTCAATAGTGTCAACCCCTAACCACCAACATTTCTCCCTTAGACTATCCACGATTGACCTCTCCAGGTTTCTAAGAGGTCAGTAAGGGGTGTACATAAGTGCAATAGTGTGCCTTTCGTCCCCTGTCCAATTGTCTTTCCTTTCCCTCACTTATCATATATATTTTCTTTCTTTCATATATCCTCTCCTCTAAGTTCACTTTACCTTTATATAAATTACTACATGTCAATTTTTCTTCCTATGTATTTGTGTATTGGACAAATGAATAAAAATAAATAAATAAATAAATAAATAAATAAATAAATAAATGTAATGGAGTACCCCAAGGCTGTGTTTTAGGTCCAGTACTCTTCAACATCTTCATCAATGACTTGGACGAGGGGACAGATGGGGAACTCATCAAACTTGCAGATGATACCAAATTGGCAGGAATAGCCCACGTTCCAGAAGACAGGCTCAAGATACAGAAGGATCTTAACAAATTTGAACACTGGGTGCTATCTAACAAAATGTTACACCAACACTCCGCAGTCTGCATTGGTTGCCGATCAATTTCCGGTCACAATTCAAAGTGTTGGTCTTGACCTATAAAGCCCTTCATGGCATCGGACCAGAATATCTCCGGGACCGCACGAATCCCAGGGACCGATTAGGTCCCACAGAGTTGGCCTTTTCCGGGTCCCATCGACTAAACAATGTCGTTTGGCAGGTCCCAGGGGAAGAGCCTGCTCTGTGACAGCCCCGACCCTCTGGAACCAGGTACCCCCTGAGATTAGAACTCCCCCCACCCTCCTTGCCTTTCGCAAACTCCTTAAAACCCACCTCTGCCGTCAGGCATGGGGGAACTGAAATATCTTCCCCAGGCCTATACTGTTTATGTATGGTATGTTGTGTGCATGTTTTTTAAATTATGGGTTTTTAGCTTTCTAATTATTGAATTTGTGTTATATATTGTTTTGTTGCTGTTGTGAGCCGCCCTGAGTCTGCAGAGAGGGGCGGCATACAAATTTAATAAATAAATAAATGAAATGAAATTCAAGGGTGAAAAAAGTACAGTTCTACATTCAGGCAATTTCTCCATAGCACCTGAGGGTAGAACTAGAAGCAATAACCATTGGTCTGAAGTAGTGTAGGGTCTCCTGCCTAATCAGGGGGTTGGACTAGAAGATCTCCAAGGCCCCTTCCAACTCTGTTGTTGTTGTTGTTATTTATGCTGCTGAAAAATCGCTATGGTGAAACGGGTGGCCATATGAATCAAATCGTATTTCAGATTAATAAACAGTCAGAACACGGCCGAAGGGTTTTCTCTGCAGTTGCAAGAAGAAGAAAAAAATGTGTTCTGGCCCTTTTGGTGTGTGTTGATTTAGAACAGTGTTTTTCAAACTTGGCAACTCTGGACTTTGATTCCCAGAATACCCCAGTCAGCCATGGAGTTGAAGATGCACATCTTACAAGTTGCCAAGTTGGATAAATACTGAGATAGAAAATATTCTTTTGGGAGTCATTTGTCAGGGGAGGGGTGGTTCTTTCACAAAGAGGGTGGAGTCAGAAGTTAACAGTGGGAGAAGTCAACAATTTTGGCCTTTCTATTTTTCTCCCCTTTGGTTTATCTGACGTTGCCTTCTCTTTTCTGATGACACAGAATAAAGCGAACCATTTCGAAATGACCGATTGCTAAAAGCTTTGAATGAGTCGTAATAATATACCTTGTAAAGTAATGTTACAAAATATGCCTATCATACATATCTATTGCAAAATGATTGACAATCCAAGCTTAGTTGTTCTTCGTAAGAATAAGAACATAAGAACGTAAGAAGAGCCATGTTGAATCAGGCCAAAGCCCATCGAGTCCAGCATTCTGTGTCACACAGTGGCCCACCAATTGTCCATGGGGATCTTGAGCAGAAAGAGAAGGCAAGACCCTCCCTTTCCCTTGACCCTCAACAAGCTTTTAGGCCCCCAACAATAAAGAAAAAATGGCAATACCTGCACTGCCCATCATATCAAATATCCATACTGCATCATGCAGTCGATATTCTACTTCTCACAGTGAGCCACCACATCAGATAACTTCACGACGCCCACAACGGGAGGAGCCCATGCCTTGCACCCAGAGATAGAATGCCTCCAAACATGGAGGTTCCACGCATCAACCCTAGCCAAAAGCTTCTAAAAAGTTTCCTTCTTCCTCCACAAATGTATCTAAACCTCACATTAAACCCCCTCCAAGTCAGAGGCCCCACAATCTTTCGGGCCCAACGGAGACAATTTGGAATTCTGGGCACTTGCAAAAAATAGCTGCCAGGATGCGCATAGCAAAGCATGAAATATTCATTTACCTGAAGACAAACTGCCTGGCTCCGTCCTTTTTCTGAGCAGGTAGGCATGTTTTATTTTTTATTTTTTTTGGGGGGGGGGGATATCCTCCAGGCTGCAGCCACTCACCAATTATTATTTTCTGCCTTGAGGATTTATGCGGGGCCTAAAAACATAGACGCAATTTTTGTCTAGCTTTCTATTTTGCAATAATGATAATGATGATGATGAAAATAATAATAGTAGTAGTAGTAGTAATAGTAATAATAATAATAATAAAACAAAATTCAGCATATAAAATACGAAATCCAGCATATAACTTGTTTGCTATATACAGTGTTCCCTCAATTTTCACGGGGGATGCGTTCCAAGACCGCCCGCGAAAGTCGAATTTCCGCGAAGTAGAGATGCGGAAGTAAATACAGTGATCCCTCGATTTTCGCGATCTCGATCTTCGCGAAACGCTATATCGCGATTTTCCCCACCCGATGACGTCACTCTCTTCCTTTCTCATCTTTATTTCTCTCTCTCTTTCTCTATCTTGCTTCTTCCTCTCTCACACTCTCTTCCTCCCTCTCTCATCTCTTTCTTTCCTTCTCTCTCTTTCTCTATCTCTCCCCCTCTTGCTCTCGAGCGGCGGGCGGCGGGCGGGCGAGCGGCGGGCGGGCAGCAGCGAGGAGCCGAAGATCGGCGTTTCCCCTTTGCGTGGGCGGCGGGGAAGACCCAGGGAAGGTTTCTTCGGCCGCCCAGCAGCTGATCTGCTCGGCAGCGCCGCAGCAGCGATGAGCCGAAGATCGGGGTTTCCCCTTTGCGTGGGCGGCGGGGAAACCCCGATCTTCGGCTCCTCGCTGCTGCGGCGCTGCCGAGCAGATCAGCTGCTGGGCGGCCGAAGAAACCTTCCCTGGGTCTTCCCCACCGGCCACGCAAACTCCACCATCTGCACATGCGTGGCCATGGAAAAAGGGCGCGCATGCGCAGATGGTGTTTTTACTTCCGCACCACTATATCGCGAAAAATCGAGTATCGCGAGGGGTCTTGGAACGTAACCCTCGCGATACTCGAGGGATCACTGTACACTATTTTTGGCTATGAACAGTATCCCAAGCCTTCCCTTAACACTTTAAGCCCCTAAATTGCAATTTCCCATTCCCTTAGCAACCATTTAGATTATTACTCACCATGTTTATTTATTAAAGTTTATTAAAAAAAATTATTTAAGAAAGGCAGATGAAAGTTTGGCTATGACATATGACGTCATCAGCCGGGAAAAACCGTGGTATAGACTTTTCGCGAAGTTCGAACCCGCGAAAATCGAGGGAACACTGTGTTATAATAATAATAATAATAATAATAATAATAATAATAATAATAATAATAATAATAAATGAAATCCAGCATATAAATTGTTTGCTATATATTACTGTTTTTGTGAATAACAATAATAATAATAATAATAATAATAATAATAATAATAATAATAATAATAATAATCTGTCAGTTGCAAAAGGCCACCCTACTTGGATCTGTATGCATCATACGAAAATACATCACACAATCCTAGACAATTAGGAAGTGTTCGACTTGTGATATTTTTATACGAAATCCAGCATATCAATTTGTTTGTTGTGTATTACTGGTTTTTTGTGAATAAAATAATAATAATAATAATAATAATAATAATAATAATAATAATAATGGTAAAGCCAAGTATTTGTTATCAAGAAATCTTGATAGAGGAACATCTGGCCTGAGAAATCTATACTGCAAACTAGTATTAGGATAGTAGCTATTAATACCTGTTGAAACTAATGAATTCTGTAAATTAATTTTCCACTGCACTGCACTGCATTCCTTTAAACTGCCTCGAAATGTCTGGCAGTTGCCTATGAAAATCAATGGGAGTTCTTTGGATTCAACCACAATTAAAAAAAACCCCTCTGGAGCCCACGTGGGAGCAGAGACAGGTACCTGCCTGCAATTCCTTAAAACAGCCCCACCTATCCCAGGATTGCACAGCAGCTGCAGAGGCAAAGAGGCAGCTGTTTCAAAGAGCCGCAGACAGGCTCCGGCTTTTATTTATTTATTTTCATTTATTTGTTTTGTCCAATACACAATAACACACAATGAAGGTAATAGAGAATATATCCGAGTAGAATGTATAGAGTAAAATTAGAGTAGTGTAAAATATAACTAGAGAGAATAGCAGAACATATAAGAGATAGAAGAGATATAATGGAAAGAAGAGATAGAAGAGAAGATATATGAGATAAGAGAGACTATAGGTCAGGGGACGATAGGCATTCTGGTGCACTTATTTACGCCCCTTACCGACCTCTTAGGAACTTGGTGAGGTCAACCGTAGATAGTCTAAGGGTAAAGGTTTGGGGGTTAGGCGGGACCGCCTTCTGCCGCATGAATCCCAGCTACCGGGTAGGTTCCACAGAGTTGGCCTTCTCCGGGTCCTGTCGACTAAGCAATGTCGTTTGGCGGGACCCAGGAGAAGAGCTTTCTCTGTGGCGGCCCCGACCCTCTGGAACCAGCTCCCCCCAGATATCAGAGTTGCCCCCACCCTCCTTGCCTTTCGCAAGCTCTTTAAAACCCACCTCTGTCGTCAGGCATGGGGGAATTGAAATTTTCCCTTCCCTCTAGGCTTATAGAATTTATACATGGTATGTTTGTATGTATGAGTGGTTCTTTAAATTGGGGGTTTTTTTAGATTGTTTTTTAATATTAGATTTGTTTACATTGTCTTTTTATATTGTTGTTAGCCGCCCCGAGCATACAAATCTAATAAATACAAATACAAATACAAATGATACTATGGAGTCCTGTAGTGAGTTTTATGCTTTGACAACTCGATTGCTAAAGTCATATTTTTTACAGGCAAGTTTGGAGCGGTTAATATTAAGATTGAATCTGTTGTGTGCTCTCGTGTTGTTGCGGTTGAAGCTGAAGTAATCATTGACAGGCAGGGTGTTGCAGCATAAAATATTGTGGGCGATACTGCGCTGCAGAGAGTTAAGTTGCATCTCTCCACCACTGTCCAAATTCTACTGCTGTGGGAAGAAGAGGCACCCTTTTCTCCTGCGTTCACCAAAACTGTTTAGCTTTGTCCTCATCTCAAACAGGTGACAGCCCCTCCCACCTTCCTTTAAGTCAAGTCGCCCCTCCAGAACAGACAGAGGTGGCCCCATGCCATAAAAGGGAAACACAACAACCTCCTTTATTATTATTTTTTTTCTCAACAGCATCATTTCTACTCCGAATGGGCCTCTTTCCAGAAATCTATAGCTGCAAATCTAAACCTATGACTTGTTAGATTTATACCCCAGCTTTCCTTCCAGAGCAAAAAAGCAATTCGATAGCAGCCTCTTCTCTAATGTGTTGTTCCCCCCCGCCGCCCCCCCAGTAATTCTACGAAGGGCACCCAAGTCCTCCTTCTTCTGAATCAATGATATTTAAACATGTGTGAAGGAAGGAAGGCTGGCTGGAGAATTAACGCTGCAGTCAGGAGCCTTGAAGAATCCTTCTGTTAAGGACTGTTTGACTCATAATTCAATTGCCACGTTTTTAGTTTCTAATAGATCGCCTCCGTTTATTTTTTTTTTAAATGTCTTTTTTAAACAGGATGAAACGGGGTCTGCAAAGGGGAGGAAGGGGTTGCCCAAAAATCAAGTTGGTAGTCGATGCCATCACAAGCCCCAGCTTGCTTTGATGAGAGTTCGTCTCATCTTAATTTTGAATCTCAAAGAATTTAATATTTTAAAATTTTACAACCACCACTGAGCCTGGAATTTCTGTCGCTAAGTGAAACATTTGTTCATAGAAACATAGAAGACTGACGGCAGAAAAAAACCTCATGGTCCATCTAGTCTGCCCTTATACTATTTCCTGTATTTAATCTTAGGATGGATATATGTTTATCCCAGGCATGTTTAAACTCAGTTACTGTGGATTTACCAACCACGTCTGCTGGAAGTTTGTTCCAAAAATCTACTACTCTTTCAGTAAAATAATATTTTCTCATGTTGCTTTTGATCTTTCCCCCAACTAACTTCAGATTGTGTCCTTGTTCTTGTGTTCACTTTCATATTAAAAACACTTCTGAACCTTATTTAACCCTTTGACATATTTAAATGTTTCGATCATGTCCCCACTTTCCCTTCTGTCCTCCAGACTATACAGATTGAGTTCATGAAGTCTTTCCTGATACGTTTTATGCTTAAGACCTTCCACCATTCTTGTAGCCCGTCTTTGGACCCGTTCAATTTTGTCAATCTCTTTTTGTAGGTGAGGTCTCCAGAACTGAACACAGTATTCCAAATGTGGTCTCACCAGCGCTCTATATAAGGGATTCATGATTCTTCTTGCCATGGTTGTTTAGTGAATCATTGCCTTTGTTAAGTCCAGGGAGTCCAGGGGGAAAGAATTTTGAAATTCCCTGATATTTCCCTGACATTTCCCTGTAACTTGGGATCTAGTTAAGGCAGGTCGTAGATGACATCATACCAAACGGCTAAGCCATGGAGAAATATCGGTAGCTGAGGAAGCAAGTTGTTGCCACTGTTATGCTCATTTTTGCTTGACTCTGGCCAATGCGTTTTTTTAAAAACATGATTTCTCCCTGATTTTTAAACATTTTAATACAGTTTGGTTCCACCCCTGATTTATTCTGTTTTTTTCCACGAATTCCCTGATAATTCCATGGTATTTCCTGAACCGCTGATTTCCTTGATAATTTCCTGATTTCTCTGTTTTCCAGGTTTGCTGGACACCCTGTAAGTAACAAAAACGCCCTTCCAGAACCTCTGTGCAAACCAAAAATCAGTTGGCTGGCACATACATGGAGCTGAGCTAGGGCAATGGCTCGCGTGTTAGCAGATATGGCTCCGCGTGCCACCTGTGGCACCCGTGCCATAGGTTCGCCATCACTGCTGTAGGAGATGATCAGGTTGAGCCCGAGGATGGTATCAAATGTGTCATCAGTTTAGAGTTGCTACGCTCCTACAAGAGACCTAAATCCAGTCCATCCCTTGTGAATTCTGTTGACTTGTCTAGGGCCATTTTATTGTCTATAGCAGTGATTTAATTTAATTAAATTTAATTAACCTTCAAGCCGCCTAACTCCTTTAAGGACTCTGGGTGGCATACAGTGATAAAAATGATAGTATATGAAAACAATATAAACATAATAAAACAATAGCAATATGAGACAGTTAAAAAAAACCAAAATACAACAATCTTTCAACAAACATTCAGACTTCTTGGGCTGGGCTAGTTGGTCATGCTTAACGGCCCCAGGCCTGCCGGCAGAGCCATGTTTTCACAGCCTTTCGGAAGGCTAGGAGAGTGGGGATGGTATGAATCTCTGGGGGCAGTTGATTCCACAGAACCAGAGCCACCACAGAGAAGGCCCTCCCAAGTGGCCCCGCCAGTCAGCACTGTTTGGTTGACGGGACTTGGAGAAGACCGGCCCTGTGGATTCTGGTTGGACGTTGGGAGATAAGTGGCGGAAGATGGTCCCATAAAGCATGGCTCGATGAGATGGCAAACCTATGGCATGCGTGCCTCAGGTGGCACATGGAACCATATCTGAGGGTACGTGAGGCCTATGTCACCTCAGCTGATTTTTGGGCTTATTTTTGGCCTTTTTCTCTCTCCCCAGGCTTCAGGAAAGCCTCCCGAAGCCTGGGGACAGTGAGAAACGTCCCAACCAAAAGTTCAATTGTGTGCTCACCCCCAGCCTCCTTTTCTTTGTCAGAGGTTTTCAGGAACTTCTGCGGCTCTGGACAATTGCAACCAGGCCTCGCTCACCTCAGCCCATTTCTTCTGCAGCCGGCAAGGCTTCCCTGAAGGCGTCTGCAGCCAATAACAGAGCTCCAGATTGATTCGGAGCTCTGTTATTGGCTACACAGGCCTTCAGGGAAGCCTTGCTGGCTGCAGAAGAAATGGGCTGAGGTAAGCGAGGCCTGGTTGCAACTATCTGAAGTAGTAGGGCAGCTCCACCGAAGGTAAGTGGTAGGGCAGCTCCACAGCTTCATTGAGGCCCGTACTTACACCTGACAATATTTTGGCTTAAATACCTAATCCAGCATAGATATTACAAAATATGGCAGTGACTTTTTTAAAAAAAATTTTTTACTCAAACCAGAATGGGAATTTTTTTTCCTTCCTCTTAATTATGGCATTTTGTACTTTCAGTGTTTGTTTTTGTGTCACTTTTTAAAATACAGGTAGTCCTCAACTTAGGACCATTCATTTACCGACCGTTTGAAGTTACGACAGCACTGAAAAAAGTAACTTACAATCAGTTTCCCATGCTTAGAACCACTGCAGTGCCCCTGCAGTCACATGATCAAAATCCAAGCACTTGGCAACTTATAGAAACATAGAAGACTGACGGCAGAAAAAGACCTCATGGCTCATCTAGTCTGCCCTTATACTATTTTTTGTATTTTATTTTAGGATAGATTTATGTTTATCTCAGGCATGTTTAAATTCAGTTACTGTGAATTTACCAATCACGTCTGCTGGAAGTTTGTTCCAAGGATCTACTACTCTTTCAGTAAAATAATATTTTCTCATGTTGCTTTTGATCTTTCCCCCAACTAAATTCAGATTGTGTCCCCTTGTTCTTGTGTTCACTTTCCTGTTAATTTATGACATTTGCTTCATTGCAGGGTGATGTGATCAACAGTTGTGACCTTCTCAGGTGGCTTCTGACAAGCAGGTCGGTGGGGAAAGCCCAAAGGCACTTAATGAGCATGGCAAAAATGTCATTTTTTTTGGCCCACACAGTTAACAACCGCATCAGTTAGTGACCGAAGTTCTTGTTCCAGTTATAGTCGTAAGATAAGGACTACCTATAAAAGTTTACCAAATCTTTCATCTTGTCCTGCAGTGCAGTTCTCTGGCAGATGAGGAATGTACGGATTTCTCTAGTCCTAGCTGAACAATACGACCACTAGACCAGGGGTATTCAACCTTGGCAACTTTACGACTTGTGGAATTCTGGGAGTTGAAGTCCACAAGTCGTAAAGTTGTCAAGATTGGAGATCCCTGCACTAGACTGTTTTCACTCTCTGTGCACAGAAAGGGTGTGTAGGAGATGACCAGGCTGAGGCCAAGGGAGGGGTCAAACAAGTCATCAGTTTCACATCCCTTTATTCCCACAAAAGATCTAACGCAGTGATGGCGAACCTTTTTTTCCTTGGGTGCCGACAAAGCATGTGTGCGTGCTGTTGAGCATGCTTGAGTGCCCACACCCATAATTCAATGACTAGAAGACGAAAATAGCTTCCCCACCCCCAGATGCCCTCTGGAGGGTGGAAACAGCCTGTTTCCCAACTTCTGGTGGGCCTAGTAGGCTTGTGTTTTGCCCTCCCCAAGCTCCAAAGGCTTCCCTGGAGCCTGGGGAGAGCGAATACGCCCTCCCCCATTCCCCTGGAGACTCTCTGGAAGCCAAAAATGCCCTCCCAGAGCCTCTGTGCAAGACAAAAATCAGCTAGCCGGCACACACATGCACATTGGAGCTTAACTAGGCAACGGCTCGCGTGCCAGCAGATATGGCTCCGCGTGCCACCTGTGGCAACCATGCCATAGGTTCACCATCACTGATCTAACCCATCTTGAACTTCATTGACTCTTATCTATTGCCAATTTGCTTTCACTGTCAGATTCTTGTAGAGAGCTTTAGAAAACAATAAATCTCTATATATTCATTTGAAGTGCCTGGACTTTCTGCGCTCGGGAGGGTTTCCCTATATTTCTCCTTCTTTCCTTGGGAGCCGTGGTGTTGCAGTCGTTAGAATGCAGTACTGCAGGCTACTTCTGCTGACGGCAGTTCGATCCTGACTGACTCAAGCTTCCATCCTATCGAGGTCAATACAATAAGGACCCAGATTGTTGGGGGCAATACGCTGACCCTGTAAACCACTTAGAGAGGGCCGTTAAAGCACTGTGAAGTGGTATATAAGTACTATTGCTATAGTTATATATATATATGCATTCAATTTTGGTCACCACACTACAAAAAGGACATTGAAACTCTAGAGAAAGCGCAGAGGAGAGAAACCAGGATGATAAAGGGACTGGAAACTAAAACATATGAAGACAAGTTGCAGGAACTGGACATGGTCAGTCTGGCGAAGAGAAGGGGAGACATGATAGCAGTGTTCCATTACTTGAGGGGCTGCCACAGAGAGGAGGGGGTCAGGCTGTTTTCCAAAGCACCAGAAGGCCAGACAAGGAATAATGGATGGAAGCTGATCAAGGAGAGATTCAACCTGGAAATAAGGAGGAACTTTCTGACAGTGAGAGCCGTCAACCAGTGGAACAGCTTGTCTGCGGAGGTTGTGAGAGCTCCAACGCTTGAGACTTTCAAAGGGAGACTGAACTACCATTTGTCCAAAATAATAATAATAATTAATAATAATTAATTAGATTTGTATGCCGCCCCTCTCCGAAGACTCGGGGCGGCTCACAAAAACTCCTGCTTGAGCGGGGGTGGGGTTGGACTAAATGATCTACAAGGTCCCTTCCAACTCAAACAAACAAATAGATCTGTAGCACAGATATTGAAGTGATCCACCAGAACAGTGTTTTTCAACCTTGGCAGCTGTGCAGACTTCAACTCCCAGAACCTCCCAGCCAGAATGAAGGCTGATTAATTCTGGGATTTGTGGTCTACATATCTTCAAGCTGCTAAAGTTGAGAAATGCCAAATTTTAATCCACTTTCACCTAGGGAAGTACCCCGTGGAACTTTAAGCAGATCACTCTCTCTCAGCCCAGCCTACTCAGGTGCTCGTGGTTATAGGAAAATCCCCACATGCACTGTCTTGGGCAGAGATCTTCAAACTTGGCAACTTTAAGACTTGTGGACTTCAACTCCCAGAATTCTCCAACCAGCATAGCTGGCTGGAGAATTTTGGGAGTTGAGGTCCTCAAGTCTTAATGTTGCCAAGTTTGGGGACTCCTGGTTTTGAGCACCTAGCAAAAAGGCAGAACATAAATCCAAAGCTTAATGCTATTATAATAAGCCAGTGTTGTTGTTTTTAAAAAATGCAATATTCACAACAAACGACTGGGAGCTATCACATACAGTAGTCAACTCACTCCTCCGTTCTTGCCTACATTTTATCTAAATAATCAGGGACTCTCCTTCAGCTCAGGGTTTTTCCACAGCCATTGAACTCAAGAACCATTTAAATGGAATTGATGGGTTTGAAGTTGGGGTTTTCTGTGCTCAAACTATGGAAACTTATACTAGCTGCCTGAAACAGTTGGGAGCATATAGCATTTCAGAGCCATGTTTTGCCAGTAGCAGCTATCTAACACATTAGTTCCCGGAGATATCACAGACTGGACCTGGAATTTCTGCAGATTAAAAAAAAAGTGCTCTACCTACTGAGCAAAACTCCTCTCTGCCAAGAAAATTACTTTAGCCATGCAAAAAGAGCTATAAAATCTAGCTACAGAAAGATGATCTAGCAACCAACTAATAAACACTACTGTATTAACCCCTGCCAGCTCACACACATTTATTTAAAACATTTATATGGCCATCGGTCTTGTAAAACAAAAGCGTGGGCTGCTCACAATAATAATAAAGCCAAAAACAAGAAAACAAGACATACCAATCATCTCCAATCCACACATTCCTCAGGTTCCAACTGCACCCAACCACAATGCTTAGAAGACCTGGCCCTTTATGGCTTTCCGGAAGCTAAGAGTGTGTGTGTGTGTGTGTGTGTGTGTGTCGGATTCCAGAGGGAAGGATATTATTGCAAAACTGGCCACTGAGTTCCCCAGCCTGATGCTTGCCAGAAGTGCTGGACTTCTAATACTCATAACCTCAGTCAGCAGTGAAAATCCAAATTCAACATAATTTAAGTTAAAATGAGGATCAAGACTGTTGTGAGCAATAGGTTGACTCTATAAACCGCTTAGAGAGGGCTGTAAAGCACTGCAAAGCGGTATATAAGTCAAAGGGCTATTAATAATAATAATAATTATAATAATTATTATTATTATTTATTAGATTTGTATGCTGCCCCTCTCCGAAGACTATTGCTATTAAATATAAATTAAATTGCTTATCAAAAGGCACAAGGTTAGGAAAAAGCAGGATCTACCAAAAGGAGGCAATTCTCAAATATTCCTCAACAATTTTGAACCAACTGAAGGCGTAGTTCAGATACACCACTCGCCTCACATCCCCTTCAAGGCAAACTCATAAATGCACCCAAATATCTGGAGATTCAATTCCAAGTCAGGGTTCAAGTAGTCCTTGACTTACAACCGTTTACTTGCTTAGCGATTGTTTACAGTGGCACTGGAAAAGTTTAATTGGATTTGTATGCCGCCCCTCTCCGAGGACTGGGGCGGCTCACAGCACATAATAAAACAGTAGAAAAACAATCCAATTAATAACATAAACAATCATTTAAAAAATCTAATTTTAAAACTTCAATTAACAATTCATACTAGGAAACATTCATTGGTCAGAGGGGAAATCTAGTAATCCCAGGTCTGGCAACTCTTTCGGAAGGCAAGGAGGGTGACTTACTAAAAAAGTGACTTATGACATTTAACCCCACCACCACCACCGCAGCATCTCCAGGATCATATGATCAACTTCCATGTGCTTGTCAATTGGCATATATTTTACAGGGTTGCAGCAAACAGTAGTGCTAACCCTCTGCAATCTTCCCAGCCTGCTTCTGACAAGCAAAATCAAGGAGAGAAGCCAGATTTGCTTAATGATTGTGTGATTCACTTGTCTGCAGGGATTCCTTTTAACAGACATGACAAAAACAGGTCGTAAAACTGGGCGCGACTCAACTTAACAACTGCCTTGCAATTCTGGTCCTAACCGGGGTTTTAAGTTGAGGACAGAGGATATTGGAATTCACCAAAGCAAGCTCTCAGATTCAGTCTTCCTATCCACATTAAATGAACAAGGATGAGTAGCCTGCCTTACAGGAATTTTCTAGAGGGAAATACTGTATTTTAAAAGAAAAACCTTCTGAAAATGCTGTATTTCTATCTCACACATATACCCTTATTGATTAGCGGAGCTACTAGTGCAGTGGAAATAATTCAGAAAAGATGCTTGATCAGAACTTGCAGGAATACAAGCATAGCACCTCTCTGTAGCTATTTAAAGCAATCAGATTTTTCCCCATATAGGATCATATACTCTGCAGCTATTCCACAGTTTAGGGAAAAGACACGGTTGCTTTAAAGAGCCAGCAGATATGGTCTTCACTTCTGTGTTTCATTGCACCTTTGCACAGCTCTGAATATGATGTATTACACAGTCTTACTAGCGACTATGCAGCCTCTCTCCTCTCATTTTTCATTTTATTTTTTGGACTAAGAGCACTGGCCCTTTTGCTTTCCTTTAAATGCTCCTGTCCTACCATTGTTTTTAATAAGAAAGTGAGCACAAGAACAAGGGGACACAATCTGAAGTTAGTTGGGGAAAAGATCAAAAGCAACATGAGAAAATACTATTATTTTACTGAAAGAGTAGTAGATCCTTAACAAACTTCCAGTAGGCGTGGTTGGTAAATCCACAGTAACTGAATTTAAACATGCCTGGGATAAACATATATCCATTGTAAGATAAAATACAGGAAATAGTATAAGGGCAGACTAGATGGACTAGGAGGTCTTTTTCTGCTGTCAATCTTCTATGTTTCTATTATAGATACATAGAAACATAGAAGACTGACTGGCAGAAAAAGACCTCATGGTCCATCTAGTCTGCCCTTATACTATTTCCTGTATTTTATCTTACAATGGATATGTTTATCCCAGGCATGTTTAAATTCAGTTACTGTGGATTTACCAACCACGTCTGCTGGAAGTTTGTTCCAAGCATCTACTACTCTTTCAGTAAAATAATATTTTCTCACTTTGCTTTTGAACTTTCCCCCAACTAACTTCAGATTATCCGGGATGCAAATATCCAGATGTCCATTGGACACAAGAAATGAGAAAATATTTTTTATATTTCGCTATGGAGCAGTCATCCAACTTTCTACAGCCCAGATCATGATGGGTTTACCTTGTTAGACCCCCACATTTGCGATACCTTTCCAGAGCCCCTGCCCAGCTGCTGCCATCACCATTGCCAACTTTCTCTCCGGCTGCTGTTTTGGTGGTTTCAAAGTGCACCTCAACAAGGAGGAATTAATTAGCTGAAGATTGTTCAAGGCATGGAGAGGAAACAGTGGGGAAAAAACATTCCCTGGCCAAACAGCTTCTGGCAAAACAGTTCTTAAAATCAAGGGGGAAGGGCCAGGAAAGGGGCAAAGAGAGATCTGCAGACCTCCCAGCAAATCATCCAAGGACTTTATTAAACATATTTATGTAGCATTATGTAGTAGAAACATAGAAGATTGACGGCAGAAAAAGACCTCATGGTCTATCTAGTCTGCCCTTATACCATTTTTTGTATTTTATCTTAGGATGGATATATGTTTATCCCAGGCATGTTTAAATTCAGTCACTGTGGATTTACCAACCACGTCTGCTGGAAGTTTGTTCCAAGCATCTACTACTCTTTCAGTAAAATAATATTTTCTCATGTTGCTTTTGATATTTCCCCCAACTAACCTCAGATTGTGTCCCCTTGTTCTTGTGTTCACTTTCCTAGTACTATGGCATCTGCCTACCATAAACAGATATTTATTTATTTATTTATTCGATTTTTTTCTTATGCCGCCCTTCTCCTTAGACTCAGGGCGGCTTACAACCTGTTAGCAATATTACTTTTTAACAGAGCCTGCATATTGCCCCCACAATCCGGGTCCTCATTTTACCCACCTCGGAAGGATGGAAGGCTGAGTCAACTTTGAGCCCGTGATGAGATTTGAATCACTGACCTGCAGATCTAGCAGTCAGCTTTAGTGGCTGCAGTACTGCACTCTACCCACTGTGCCACCTCGACTCATTTTTTATTTATTTATTTATTTTGTCCAATACACAATAATACACAATGAAGGTTATAGAGGATATAGTAGGGAAGAAATATGAGATATAGGAGAGACTATAGGACAGGGGACGGAAGGCACTCTAGTGCGCTTATGTACGCCCCTTATTTTCTTCTGTAATGATTATTGATTGATTGATTGATTGGATTTATATGCTGCCCCTTCTCCGAGGTCTCGGGGTGGCTTACAACATATAAAGGTATCCTAAATAGAGAATCTTCTGTTGCATAGGGCTTAGATATTTGTGAATGGCCAAGAAAATAAAATACCATAGTCCAAAATGTTGAGCTCGCCCATATCCTGAGGCAGCTTATTTCCAACAGGTATCTCCAGATGTTTTTAGATGTCAACGTTTCTAATTCATAGGTAAGCACATTTCAGATCTGTAAGCCACACATGTGGGCATAATAAGAACAGAAGTGGTCTGTGCATTGGGGAAAAAAACATTTAACATGAAGCCCTGTTTGGCTTCAAAGACTAGACTAGAAGCAGCCTGCTGCATCTGGTGGCCTTGAGTTCCATGCCTCCTCGCAACCAAAAGGGGGTATTTACTTCATCATTTACTTCATTGCCATAGTCCAAAATCAGGGAATGGAAAACACTCTGTAAGATTTTTCGGGGGGAGGGGCTGGGGGGGATTCTGAGAGCTCTGCAATACCAGCCTCTGGACTGTAGGGACCCCCTCCTCTGTAAATAACTTTGATATGCACGTTTTAATCCTTCTCCATCGAGGTCTGCTTCAGCAACACCCCCCCCGCCATATCCTTCCTCCGCCTCCCCCCCCCGCCGCCTGGAGTAGCCCCCACATCTTTCATAACCTCTGCGGCTCCAGCGAGAGCCAACATCAGGCGGCTGTGAGGAAAACTGAGGTCAAACACCCCCCCCCCAGCTCGAGGCATTCGGCGCCCTCATTCCAGCGCATACAAGCAGACACGGCGGTTCCATTTCTCGGCGCGGGGGGGGGGGGGAGCGGCGGCTAAACTCCACTTGTCACGGTTGCCCTCCTCCTCCTCCCCCCACCGCAGGAAAATTTGGGGGACGACGACATATAGAAGGGGGTCTGTCGGAGAGGAAGAGACACACCAGCCGCCCACGTGTGCCTGGAGCAAACAAGCGAGCGCTGCAGAGAGGAAGCTGGCTTGCGCGAGTGTGTGTGTTATGTGTGGAGCGACGGACGACAGAGAGGCGAAGCTGCCACCTCAGACGCACCCCACTTTACACCCCGAGTAGGGTGTGTGTGTGTGGGCACGCTTGGTCTCCCCTGAGGCAAAGGCCGCCCGCTTGGGTTCGCCTACATTCCCCGCGTCCTCTCTCGCCTGCCCGTCGGGGCGACAGCGCAACGTGCCCCGGGGCTGTCCATGAAGGCTGCGTGTGGTGCCGAGGAAGATTCTCCCCCGTCTCTACCAAGGAGCAAGTCTTCCCTTCTCGGCCAACCAACAACACCACCCCCTCACACACACCCCGTCCCCAAATTCCGAAAGAGCCTCCCGTAACTTTCCCACCCACTCACCCCCTCCGGGGGAACGCCGAGCCCACCCGGGTGCAAAAGGCTCCGAGGGGAGCCCCGCCGGCGCCCAATCCGAGGGAAGAGGGCGCGCTTATTTCCCCCCCCCCCTTTCCTTCAGGGGAGGGGTCGCGGCTGTAGAGCGGCGCGCGCGCTCGCGGGGGCGGCCAACTCCGGCTTCAAAGTTTAAGCGCGGGGAAGAGCGGAGTTGGCTGGAAGCGGGGGGTTCGGTCGGAGGGGGTGGGGTCCCGAAGGCGTCCCCCCCCACCCCGGGGAGTAATAACTGGGGAGGGGGGGGCGTCCGGCCAGCGGAGCCTTGACTTACTTCTCGCGTGCTTGTCCGTCGGAGGGCACGCTGGAGCCCTTGCCCTTGGCGTACATGGCTCGCGGGGGGAAAAAAGCCCCCGCCGCGGCACCTGCCGTTAGAGGAGCCGGAGGAAGCGGTCTGAGGATCGGGGCAGTCGCCCGCAGCAGCGCTGGAGCCCCATCGCGCTGCCGTCGAGCGCTCCCCCCTCCTCCGAGCTGGAGCGAGTGAGGAGCCGCCGCCGCCGCCAACCACCCCGACGCTGAAGGAGGCTGGGCGCCGCGCCGATGGCTCCGGGCTGCCTCCGAAAGAGCGAAGACGGCTCCAGAGGACCCTCCTCCCCTCCCCGAGATCTCCCCTCCCCTCCTCGGCTTTTTCTTTTTTTCCCCCTCCCCGTGGCTGTTCCAAGAAAAGGGGCCTCCTCCCCCCTCCCTCTTTCCCTCCGTCGCCTGGCCCTCTTAAAAGGGCGATGCCATTTTGAATTTTTCTTTTTCTGAGGGAAAGGCGAGGAAGGGAAAGAAGCCCCGCTCGAGCCTTTTAAAGTCGCTGGGTTCGCGCGCTTCTTTTCTTGGGTCTCCCGGGTTTGTTAGAGCTCGGGTGATTTATGCGAGCGGGCTGGGTTCCCGCTCCGCGGTTAAAAAGCCAAGTCAGATGGGGAGACCTGGCGGGCTCCGTTGTTTTTGTGTGTGTGGAAACCGACCAGGCTTGTTGGATGCAGTTCTAAGTTCGGGGGAGTTGGGGAGGAGGGGAGAGTTAGTAAAGCTACGTGAAGCCCTGTCCCGTGTTTATTATGACTTAAGATAGTTGTCGGTATACGAGTGAACTCTGTTGCAAAATTCAAGGGGACCGGTTTTTTGAGCTTAAAACTTAAGGTAGGATTTTGGATTTTTGCTGGTCATTGTCCTGCCTTGGAAGAGGGTTGTAAATTTAAAAAAACAAAAATGTTATTGGAAAAAGGACAAACAGGGTGACCAGCAAACCTGGAAAACGGAACTCGAGGAATTATCAGGGAAATCGGCGGTTCGGGAAATATCAGGGAAATAACAACAACAACAACAACAATAATAATAATAATAATATAATATTAGATTTGTATGCCACTCCTCTGAGGACTCGGAATTTGAAAAAAAGAATAAATCAAAGGGGAGGGGAACAAGCTATTAAAATGTTTAAAAGTCAGGGGAAACTCATGTAAAAAACCCCCAACGAATTGCCTTGCCTGCCTGGCAGAGTCAAGCAAAAATGAGCATAACTGGCAACAACTTGCTTCCTCAGCTACCAATATTTCTCCACAGTTTAGCCGTTTGGTATGACGTCACCTACGACCACGCCTTAACTAGATCCCAATAGTTACAGGGAAATATCAGGGAATTGGAAAATGCTTTCCCCCTGGACACCCTGATAAATGGTAACTGTAATGAATGATTATTTATTTATTCATTCATGGGATTTACCTGCCACCCAACTCCAATCGGACTCTTACCATAATGACAATAAATACCAACAATATGAAATAAGTAAGAACAATAAATACAATTAAACAGACTCCAGTAAACCCCCAAAAGCCATACATATACTCATTCTTGGTCCCAGGTCCGCCGGAAAAGCCAGGTTTTGACGGCTTTCCAGAAGACCAGTAGGGCGGGGATAACACAGATCTCCAGAGGCAGTTGGTTCCAAAGTGTCAGAGCCACCACAGAGAAGGCCCTTCCCCGAGGTCCCGCCAAACGACATTTGATGAACAGGACCTGGAGAAAGCCAACTGTGGGCCCTTATTGGTCGTAGGGAAGTATGAGGTAGAAGGTGGTTCCGTAAGTAGTCTGGCAGTAAGCCATGTAGGGCTTTAAAGGTGTAATCTACTGCAATATTGCATGAAAAGAATCCATTTTAAAACTCGGGGGTTCTTATTGGTGCGGTCCAGTGTGCCGCTCTGGTAGTGGCCCACGGATTGGACAATTTTGGCACGACGGCTCTGGTGCTGTCTTTGCAGGTCTGTGAAAACCGCCATCTCTCCCCCCTCCCCATTTTTGGTGATTTTTCTGCTCTCTGAGCACGCGCAAAAGGAAAAATTGTCCCTCTGCGCATGCACAGAAGCAAAATCGCGCTTGGGGATGCACGTACACGGTTAGGCACTGGTTAGAGTGCAGCACTGCAGGCTACTTCAGCTAACTGCTAGCTATAGTTCAGCAGTTCAAACCTTACCACCAGCTCAAGGTTGACTCAGCCTTCCACCCTTCAAATGAGGACCCAGATTGTTGGGAGGAATATGCTGATTCTGTAAAGTGCTTAGAGAGGGTTGCAAAAGCACTATGAATAGCTATTGCTATTGCTATGGTGCGCACGCAGCGCATGGGCGGGAAGGTAAGAGGAACCTGCCCCTACTAAGAATCCATCTAATATCTTCTTTTTTTTAAATGATAAAGTTAAAAAAAGAAAATGAGACAAACACAACACATAACAGATAACAAAACATTAATGGACATTTCCATAATGTGAATTGTACGTGGTACACATTATAAAGGTGCAAAATTAGTATTATGACTATGAGAGGATATTTCTATAATACATAATTTGTTTATAGTAGTAATAATAATAATAATAATAATAATAATAATAATTTATTGGATTTGCATGCCGCCCCTCTCCGTAGACTCACTAACTAACTCACTAACTTATCACTAAATACGCATTATATATATAAGGATAGGTTGGTATAATTCACATTTTCATTCTTATTTTTCTTATGTTTAGGTCTCGTACAGTCAAATTTAAACTCAATAAGTTTATGATGATACCATCCGAACTTCTTATCAGTACCACCTATTTGGTGGTGGGGTATGTGTGTGTGTCATGGTGGTGGGCATTTTTTCACTATGCACTGTTTTATGTTGTGTGTATATTAAATTTGCTATAAAATGAATAAAATCAATAAAAATATATTTAGGAGTACCACCTATTTGTCAATTATGTTGTTGACCGCTAATTTTCGGCTTTTAAGGTTATTTCAAGCCATTTTGGTTTTATTCAAGGGGACACAATCTGAAGTTAGTTGGGGGAAAGATCAAAAGCAATGTGAGGAAATATTATTTTACTGAAAGAGTAGTAGATCCTTGGAACAAACTTCCAGCAGACGTGGTTGGTAAATCCACAGTAACTGAATTTAAACATGCCTGGGATAAACATATATCCATCCTAAGATAAAATACAGGAAATAGTATAAGGACAGACTGGATGGACCATGAGGTCTTTTTCTGCCGTCAGCCTTCTATGTTTCTATGTTTCATTCTTAGTAATTCATCTAATATCTTCACTAAATAAGAGTAATTACTTAAAGAGGGATCAGCACCCAAGCTCCTTACAGGCTTTTATTGTTTCTAGCTCCACAGAGTGTTGGAAATAAACCTGAAGTGAAGGGGCTCAGGTCTTTGGCCTGGTTCTTCTTTCAGCAGATAACTGAAAAAGGAGAAGGAACCCAAGCATGGCCTCCCATCAGAAGCTGCAGGTGACTTAAGGCAGATTGAAGTCAGGATAAGGTGTGCTCAACCCTAACAAGAGTTTCCCATCCTGTTCTCTCCTCCGCACATTAGTTGCACTGGAGGTCAGCTGTGAAACCAACAACTCCCACTGCACCATTTAATTCACCCATGGGGTGCTGCACCTTCCTGCCCAGTTTTCAAGCATTATAGGAGAGGAGACTGGACATTGCAGTCCTCTTCCTTCCCTTCCTCCTCGTCCTCATCATTCAGGCACAGCAATTTTAGTCTTCTGGAAGAAGAGGCACAGTTATCCCCAGAAGGCTGATATTCCCAGTGATGCATAAACCAAAAGGCCCTGCAAGGAGCCCTCCTCCCCCAACACAGGGCACAAGGGCTGACATTTCATTAAGTTCTTTCAATGGAAAGTCTATGATTTTTTAAATAAAGTCCTAGCCAGGTAGGCAAACAGAAGCCATTGTTTTAAATTGGAGAGGCTTTGGCCTGCCACAAGTAGAATAGTACTGTGGGAACTGGGGAGGGGTGGTTGCGTGAGAAGGAAAACTACTAGCCACAACACATTCCTTCCAGAGATTCAAGGTGACTGACCTTGGAGCATCATCTGTCGGCTGTGGCGAGGGGGGCGTTTGCCCAGATTCGCCTGGTTCACCAGCTGCGGCCCTATCTGGACAGGGAGTCTCATGCCCTTATCACATCGAGGCTCCACTACTGCAATGCTTTCTTCATGGGGCTACCTTTGAAGAGTGTTCGGAAACTACAAATTGTGCAGAATGCAGACGCTCGAGCAGTCATGGGCCTCCCTAGATATGCCCATGTCTCTCCAACACTCCGCGGTCTGCACTGGCTGCCAATTGGTTTCCAGACTCAATTCAAAGTGTTGGTTATGACCTATAAAGCCCTACACGGCATGGGACCAGATTCTTCGGAGAGAGGCGGCATACAAATGTAATAAATTATTATTATTATTACTTTAATCAATCAATCAATAGCATAGCATAGCATAGTAGGCATATGTTTCCATAGCATGAATCCCAGTGACCAGTTAGGTCCCACAGAGTTGGCCTTCTTCAGGTCCCGTCAACTAGACCAGTGTTTCCCAACCTTGGCAACTTGAAGGAATTTGGACTTCAACTCCCAGAATTCCCCAGCCAGCGAATGCTGGCTGGGGAATTCTGGGAGTTGAAGTCCAGATACCTTCAAGTTGCCAAGGTTGGGAAACACTGAACTAGACAATGTCATTTGGTAGCACCTAGGGGAAGAGCCTTCTCTGTGAGGGCCCTACCCCTATGGAACGAGCTCCCCTCAGAGATTCGTATTGCCCCCACCCTCCTCGCCTTTCATAAGAGTCTCAAGGCTCATCTATACCACCAGGTTTGGGGTCATTAGACACTGCCCCCTGGCCGATGAATCCATGTTGAGTTTGTTGACTGAATGGATCTGACTGCATTTTAATTGGTTTTCAGGTTTTTAGATTAACTTTAATTAATTGGATTTCTATGTATGTTGGTTTTTATATGTTGTAAGGTGCCCCAAGTCCTCGGAGAGGGGCGGCATATAAATCCAATCAATCAATCAATCAATCAATCAATCAATATTTTGTTCGGCACCAGCCAGAAGTACATGGGATGATTGTGGATGTTGAGGAAACCAGAGTGGTCCATGGAGCCAAGCTTGACTCATCCTTCCATCCTTCCGAGGTGGGTAAAATGAGGACCCGATTGTGGGGGCAATATGCTGACTCTGTTGAAAAGTGCTATTGCTAACATTTATTTATTTATTGATTGATTGATTGATTGATTGATTGATTGATTGATTGGATTTGTATGCCGCCCCTCTCCGAAGACTTGGGGCGGCTAACAGCAATAACAAGACAGCATACAATAATAATCCAATACTAAGAACAATTAAAAACCCATTATTATAAAAACCAAACATACATACAGACATACCATGCATAAAACATGTGGTAAGCCGCCCTGAGTCTAAGGAGAAAGGCGGAATAAAAATTGAATGAATGAATAATTAATATCCTTAATTAATAATAGTTATTAAGCAAAACATCATGCGATCATGATTTACAACCTTTCTTGCTGGCTTCCTTGATTTTCTAGACCGGATTTCCTGTTAAATTTTAATGTATGGATTCTCACCGCTTGGTGAATGCACCACCACTCTTTTCTAATATTATAAGAACACCAAAAGAATTTTTATCTACATCATGCTTACTCTTCTTGAATTGTGTGATAGGATTACTTGGTCTGCCATGGTTAGAGGTTGGACTAGAAGATCTCCAAGGTCCCTTTCAATATCAATAGCACTTTGATTTTTATAACGCTTCGCGGTGCTTTACAGCCTTCTCTAAGCGGTTTACAGAGTCCGCCTATTGCCCTCAACAATCTGTGTCTTCATTTTATCTATCTATCTATCTATCTATCTATCTATCTATCTATCTATCTATCTATCTATCTATCTATTTATTAGATTTGTATGCCGCCCCTCTCCGTAGACTCGGGGTGGCTAACAACAATAGTAAAACAACATATAACAAATCTAATATTTAAAATAATTTAAAAGACCCTAATTTAAAAACCAAACATACAACACAAACATACCATGTATAAATTGTATAGGCCTAGGGGGAAGGGACTATCTCAGTTCCCCCATGCCTGACGACCTTTTACTGACCTCGGAAGGATGGAAGGCTGAGTCAACCTTGAGCCGGTCAGGACTGAACTGCTGGCAGTCGGCAGTCTGCAGAATTAGCCTGCAATAGCGCATTCTAACCACTGCGCCACCACGGCCCCTATGATTCTGATTCCAATATGATTGCCCTAAAACAGAACTGTGATTGAGCTGTATAAGTAGAAACATGCAAGCCCCAGAATGTAAGATCTTAGTCCTTGTGGTTTATTAAGTCTACCTAGCATTACATTTTGTACCTACTGAGCGCAACAGGATGCTTTCAGGAAGGGCCATTATCAACCCACAAATGCGGTTGAGACTTCATGTTCCCAAGCAACCGGCTCACAGTAATAAAAACAGAGAAGGATATTTCCTCTCTGGAGGTGGGGACATACAGCCATCATATCTAGGAGCCAGAGGTGGGTCCTTGCCAATTCTGGCCGATTCTATAGAACAGTGATTATGAACCTATGGCACGGGTGCCACATGTGGCACGCGGAGCCATATCTGCCGGCACACGAGTTATTGCCCTAGCTCAGTTTCAACGTGCATGTGTGTGCTGGTCAGCTGATTTTCGGCTCGCACAGAGGCTCTGGGAGACCGTTTTTTGTTTCCAGAGAGCCTCCAGGGGGATGGGGGAGGGCGTTTTTACCTCTCCCGGCTTCTGGGAAGCCTTTGGAGCCTGGGGAGGGTGAAACACGAGCCTACTGGTGTTGTGGTTGGCTCTGGCCCAGCTCCTGCCCCAAGGAGTGGGGAGGTGGTTGCAGGGGAAAATTCAACATGTCACAGGCCTGTGTTATTGCCGACAGAATCAGTTCAGAGTTTAGTTTCCTCGGACGAAGAAGAAGGTGGGAGTGACTCGGCAGAGGAGGGCTTGGCACACAGCCCAGGCAGTCACTCTCCCTTATCTTCCGTTGATACAGATGATGACATTTTGGACCCACGCAAGCGCAGAATTGTGCGTAGAAGAGACCAAGTAAGAACATATTACAAGAAATAAGGGAGGCCACCTGTGTTTGGGTGGGGCTCCAGTAATTAGGGCTGCTGCTATAAATAGCAGCATGTGGGTTTGGCCATTGTGGAAGAATATCTGATCGCAGTTCCTCAGGAATCTTACGTTGCTGGACTTTGTTGCTTTTTCACGCCTTTGAAACCAAAGCAGAGCAACGCGTGTGTGTGTCCCCCTTCGTTGGAAGAAAAAGGGATGTGAAGTTTCTTCAAAGCTGCTAGCTAAGTACTTAATGACTGCTTAAGGGAAACTGTACAGACTACCCGGGTGTTTTGGGAAGAGTGCTCTTTGCAGTACAAAAAGAGTGCTTTGTTTCTTTTGAATTTTGTGATAAAGAACATTGTTTTGAATTTTCAAACATGTGTGTGTCTGAAATTTGTACCCTTGAATGTTCGGGAGGCTCCTATCAGAGAGCCCAGCAGAACAACTGGGCCCACCAGAAGTTGGGAAAAAAGCCGTTTCCGGTCCCCAGAGGGTCCTCCAGGGGGCAGGGGAAGCTGTTTTCGCCTTCCCCAGGCATTGAATTATGGGTGTGGGCACTCCCGCATGCGCGATAGCACACATCCACGCTCTTTTGGCACCCAAGGAAAAAAAGGTTCGCCATCTCTGCTGTAGAACCAGTAGTAACTTTGTGGCCTCAGTCGCTACAACTGACCCAAGCATGCCACGCCCCCGAACCAGCTCGTTCACCCATGGCGCCACCGTTTTGTGTTTTGCTTCTGCTAATAGGGCAGAAGCTGGGTTTTTTAGCACTGCGTGCACGCACCTAGACAGCACGTCAGGAAGCAAACTGGCAGCGAGGTGAGCCAGAACCCACCCCTGCTAGTAGCCGCTTAGAAAATGAAACTTCCATGAATTTATTCAATCGCTTCTTAAGTTACCCAAGATGGTACCTATCATGAAATCCCAAGAAAATTCCACAATTTATTTGGGCGGGTGTGAAGAAATAAATAGATTTTATCCAAGGGAGCCTTCTTTATACTATGCAATGAGTTGGGTATTTCATTTCTCCGCAGATCCAAAATCACTGAAAATCACCAAAAATCACTGAAATCTCCCCGACGCGCATGCCCTCTCACAAGATTTTGCAGGTGCGCAGAAGCCATCTCGCTCCAATGTGCATACCTGCCCACCAGTCACCCAGAGATTTGCACAAAGCTCCATTTCAGTTACCGGTCCACCATCCCCCCCATCCAGATAGGACCCCCAATACTGCTTGGGGTCATGTGATCCCCTTTTTCAAACTTCTGACAAGCCAAGCCAATGGGAGAGTCAGAATCAACTAAACATGAGCCAACAATGTGCAGCAGCAGCCAAAAAAGCCAATACAATCCTAAGTTGCATCAACAGGGGAATACACTCCAAGACCAGGGAAGTCTTAATACCACTCTACTACGCCCTGGTCTGACCACACCTAGAGTACTGTGTTCAGTTCTGGTCACCACACTTCAAAAAAGACATTGAAACTCTGGAGAAGGTGCAGAAAAGAGCAACCAAAATGATCAGGGGTCTAGAAACCAAGACTTACGAAGAGAGACTGCGGGAACTGGGCATGGATAGCCTAGAGAAAAGGAGGGCCAGAGCGGACATGATAGCAGTCTACAGGTATACGAGGGGTTGCCACAGAGAGGAGGGGATCACTTTATTCTCCAGGGCACCGGAGGGCCGGACGAGGAACAACGGCTGGAAACTGACCAAGGAGAGATTCAACCTGGAAATAAGGAAGAACTTCCTGACGGTCAGAACGATCAACCAGTGGAACAACCTACCAGCGGACGTTGTGAACTCCAATACTCTGGACATTTTAAAGAGGAAATTGGACTGCCATTTGGCTGGGATGCTATAGGGTTCCTGCTTAGGCAGGGGGTTGGACTTGATGACCCGCATGGTCCCTTCCATCTCTAACAATAAAATAAATAAATAAAATAAAATAAAATAAAATCCCTTAACAATCAGGTTACTAACTGAACAATTGCTGTGTTTTACCTCCGGAACTGCCTGCTACCGCATGAATCCCAGCGACCGATAAGGTCCCACAGAGTTGGCCTTCTTCGGGTCCCGTCGACTAAACAATGTCATTTGGCGGGCCCCAGGGGAAGAGACTTCTCTGTGGCGGCCCCGGCCCTCTGGAACCAACTCCCCCCGGAGATTAGAACTGCCCCCACCCTCCCTGTCTTTCGTAAACTACTCAAGACTCATTCATACTGCCAGGCATGGGGGAGCTGAGATAGCTCTTCCCCCTAGGCCATTACAAGTTATGCATTGTATGTTTGTGTGTATGTTTGGTTTTATAATAAGGGTTTTTAGTTGTTTTTATTATTGGATTGTACATGTTGTTTTTATTATTGTTGTTAGCCGCCCCGAGTCTGCAGAGAGGGGCGGCATACAAATCCAATAAATTATTATTATTAATTATTATTATTAACAGTTGTGGCAAGAAAGGTTGTGGACATGGGACAAAGCACACTTAACGGTCTCACCGAGCAACAGAAATTTTGGGCTCAATTGTGGTTGTAAGTCGGGGACTACCTGTAATCCTGGAGTCCTGGGTTTTAAAAGAAGAAAAGCTACATGTAATTGAACATACATTTTCAAATGAGTGGATTTTAATAAGAGCAATAAGTAGAATTCCTTGCGAGGGGAAAAGGAGTTCAGGAAAGGTGGGAATTCCTGAAAGAGAAGATACTCAAAGCACATTTGCAATCCGTTCCAATGGAAAAAAAAAATAATGAGGACAGAAAAAGAGGCCAATGAGGTAACTAAAAAAAAAAAATCTTAGTAAAAAATTGAAAACAGAACAGGACACAGACCAGAAGTTAAAAAATAAAAAAGAGGGAAGGGGGGGAAGAACTCAGGTGAGGGGAACTAATGATTAAAATAAGCTGAATTTGGTAAAAGGTTGTTGAGAACAATGAAAAGGAGGTTCTTTAAATGGGTTTTTTTTAAAAAAAAAAAAGAAGGAAAATGAAGACCACAAAATGCAGACAACAAAAGAAAAGACGGAACGAATCAGGTCCTATTTCATTTCAATCTTTTCCAAGCAGGAAGACAGTTATAACGAAGAGAACAGAGCTTGAAATGGATATGAATGTGGTCGGGCCACACGAGATTACTTTTAATGAATTCAGGGATAGCTGAAGAATATGATGGAAATGGGAAAAAGAAAATGGCCGCCGTAACACCACAATGTGAGACATATTGCCAGACCCATCCTTGAATACAGCTCATCTGTCTGGAACCCATACCACATCTCGGACATCAACACCCTTGAAAACATCCAAATATATTTCACCAGAAGAGCCCTTCACTCCTCCACTCGAAACAGAATATCCTACGAAAATAGACTAACAATCCTGGGTCTAGAAAGCTTAGAACTACGACGTCTAAAACACGATTTAAGTATTGCCCACAAGATCATATGCTGCAACGTCCTACCGGTCAATGACTACTTCAGCTTCAACCGCAACAACACAAGAGCACGCAACAGATTCAAACTTAATATTAACCGCTCCAAACTTGACTGCAAAATATATGACTTTAACAATCGAGTTGTCGAAGCGTGGAACTCATTACTGGACTCAATAGTGTCAACCCCTAACCCCCAACATTTCTCCCTTAGACTATCCACGATTGACCTCTCCAGGTTCCTAAGAGGCCAGTAAGGGGCATACATAAGTGTGCTAGTGTGCCTTTCGTCCCCTGTCCAATTGTCTTTTCTTTATCTCATATATCATATATATTTTCTTCCTTTCATATATCTTCTCCTCTATTTTTACATATTATCTTTTAATATATTACTTCATGTCTATTCTCTTCCAAATGTATTGTGTATTGGATAAATGAATAAATAATATACTGTATACATAAGAAACAGATCTAGATGTACCATGAGGTCTTTTTCTGCCGTCAATCTTCTATGTTTCCATATTTCAGATGGAACTTTGCATCGTGGTTCCTGCCCTCTTGACTTTTTCAGATGGGGCAGTGTGGACACCCCTGAATGAAATAAAAACTTCGGGGTCTGACGAATTGCAATCTTGGCTACTAAAGGAATTTCCTAATCTTTAGATCAGTGGTTCTCAACCTGGGGGTCAGGACCCCTTTAGGGGTCGAACAACTGTATCACACGGGTTGCCTAAGACAAATTTCCTGTGGTGTTAGGAACTAAAGCTTCTATTCTGGCGCCTTGGAACATATTTTTACAATCCGACCAATCAGGCGTTTACAGTGGGGGTGTTCCTCTGCCCTTCCTGCCAATCAGCTTAAAGCTCTGTTGGGAGAATTGGTGCTGGACTTATGGTTGGGGGTCACCACAACATGAGGAACTGTATTAAGGGGTCGTGGCATTAGAAAGATTGAGAACATTCGCTGCCTGGGGAATTCTGGGAGTTGAAGTCCAAATATCTTCAAGTTGCCAAGGTTGGGAAACACTGCTTTAGATGAACCTCCATACTTTTTCCCTTCATTTTCACAACTCTGACATCCCGTGCTTTGGGTGAGGCAAGTGCAGGGATGGGTTCCACTTAACTTCTCCTCTGGTTTGCATCGCGATGTTTTGCGCATATGTCCCCTCAAGCAATTTCACTTCCGTGCCCGCTCCGAAGGTGGATTCAGCCCGAAACACAGCTGTGTCCGTCCATTACCCTGGGGGAGGGATCATTGACCTTCTCGGAGAGGATCCGCAACTTGGGCGTCCTCCTCGATCCATCTTTCGGCTGTGGCAAGAATGGCGTTTGCCCAGGTTCGCCTGATGCATCAGTTGCGGTCCTACCTGGACCGGGAGTCACTGCTCACAGTCACTCATGCCCTCATCACCTTGAGGTTCGACAACTGTAATGCTCTCTACATGGGGCTACCTTTGAAGAGTGTTCGGAAACTTCAGATCGTGCAAAATGCAGCTGCGAGAGCAATCATGGGCTTTCCCAAATATACCCATGTCACACCAACACTCCGCAGTCTGCATTGGTTGCCGATCAGTTTCCGGTCACAATTCAAAGTGTTGGTTATGACCTATAAAGCCCTTCATGGCATCAGACCAGAATACCTTCAGGACTGCCTTCTGCCCCACGAATCCCAGTGATTAGTACTCACAGAGTTGGACTTCTCCAGGTCCCGTCGACAAAACAATGCTGTCTGGCGGGAGCCAGGGGAAGAGCCTTCTCTGTGGTGGCCCCAACCCTCTGGAGTCAATTCCCTCCAGACATTAGGACTGCCCCCACCCTCCTTGCCTTTCGCAAACTCCTAAAAACCCACCTTTGCCGGCAGGCGTGGGGAAATTGATTCCCCTCGGCTGCTCTGTTTTATGTATGGTGTCAGGCTGAAGTCTTCATGTAGAGTTAGAGTTCAGCCTGACGAAACACAAAGGGGGATGGGAGGGGTATTGAGTAGTCAGAGAGGAAAGTTACTAGACACAACCAAGGATTCCTTCCTCCAAGCCAAGGCCACCGTTTGTTCTGCCTCAACTGAAGAGAAGAGGAAGTTGATAAGCCCCTGCACACAGACTGGCTCTCGTGATGAACTTGTGGGTGTGGGGGATGTAAGATGAACCTTAACCTAGGTGGGATTCTGGGAAGGATTCAGAATTGGAAAGACAATGGCGTAACAGGTTCCTAAGAGGCCAGTAAGGGGCGTACATAAGTGCACTGGTGTGCCTTTCGTCCCCTGTCCAATTGTCTTTCCTTTCTCTCACTTATCATATATATTCTCTTTCTTTCATATATCCTCTCCTCTAAGTTCACTTTACCCTTATATATATTACTACATGTCTATTTTTCTTCCTATGTATTTGTGTATTGGACAAATGAATAAATAAAAAACATAAATAAATAAATAAAACTAACATGGTTCTGCTAATAAATCCAGCTCTGATTGAGAGAATTGGACTGGGACTTGGTTTATTTCTCAGATGCTATTTAGAACGCTGACATATAGTTTGTTTGGGTTGTATGAGTGTTTTTAAACCAAGGGTTTTTAACTGTTTTGCTTTTTAATCATTGGATTTGTATTTTGTATTGCTGCTGTGAGCCGCTCCGAGTCTTCGGAGAGGCGTGGCATACAAATCTAATAAATAATAATAATAATAATAACAGCAACAACAACAACAAAAAGCAACATGAGAAAATATTATTTTACTGAAAGAGTAGTAGATCCTTGGAACAAACGTCCAGCAGGCGTGGTTGGTAAATCCACAGTAACTGAATTTAAACATGCCTGGGATAAACGTATATCCATCCTAAGATAAAATACAGAAAGTAGTATAAGGGCAGACTAGATGGGCCATGAGGTCTTTTTCTGCCGTCAGTCTTCTATGTTTCTATGTTTCTAACAACAACAACTACATCAACAATAACAACCACAACAACCTGAAAATAAGGAAGAACTTTCTGACGGTCAGAGTGATCAACCAGTGGAACCCCCTTCCAGCATATGTTGTGAACGCCGCATCACTTGACACATTCAAAAGGAAACTGGACTGCCATCTGGCTGGACTGGTGTAGGATTTCCTGCTTGAGCAGGGAGTTGGAGTTGATGACCTGCAAGGTCCCTTCATGGCACCGAACCAGAATATCTCCGGGACCGCCTTCTGCCGCACAAATCCCAGCGACCGGTTCGGTCCCACAGAGTTGGCCTTCTCCGGGTCCCGTCGACTAAACAATGTCGTCTGGCGGGACCCAGGGGAAGAGCCTTCTCTGTGGCGGCTCCGACCCTCTGGAACCAGCTCCTCCCTGAGATTAGGATTGCTCCCACCCTCCTTGCCTTTCGCAAACTCCTTAAAACCCACCTCTGCCGTCAGGCATGGGGGAACTGAAACATCTCCCCCTTGCCCATGTTGTTTTGGTGTTAGATTGATTGTATGCGTGTTTTAATATTCTGGGGTTGTTTTTATGAATTTTTAGCTTAAAATTGTAATTGGATTGGTGGGTATTGGATTTGTTATTATGTATTGTTTTTATCTTGTTGTGAGCCGCCCCGAGTTTTCGGAGAGGGGCAGCATATAAATCCAATAAATCTAATCTAATCTAATCTTTCAACGCTAATAATAAATGAAGAAAGAAATGTATTTGAACGCTATTGCTTTAAGAGCTACTGTTCCAGATTGTCATAAGAAGGAGCGAGAAGCGTGATTCTCTCTCGGCTATTCTCTGCTAATTTGTCTTTGTGACTACGCTGTAGAACTGTGTATTCAGATTATGGTTTAATGTATTTATAAACTGAACAAGTAAGGCTTATAGTATTGCGTATGTATAGAGAGTTATTGACTGATGTAATTGTGTTTGACTAGGATTGTTCTTGACTAAGCAATTTGCCAAAGTAAACAATATTTTATACACTTAGTGTAACTGAATTGTATTACTGAATTATTACGAGTATCTCTTGGCTATCAGCTGGGTAGCTGCTACACCTCCACGTCTCCTCTGTGTATGTGTATCTTTGACTACTAAGAGATTACTCTGCACACTCCTTAACACTTAACACCTCTGCAGAGTATGCAGGAGATATTTTCTCTTTGCGCTCTGATAGAGAAACATCTGTTGCTGCCCAGGATTGAACTCTCAACCTTCCAAGTGAGAGGTGAGCGTCCTCACCTTTGGGTCACCATGCCTCTCTATGAACCTCCATGCATTATTTTTGAGAAATCCTGAAGAATGGGTGACGTGGCAGGCAACTGGCAGATAGCAAATTTATCTTGTTTTGCCTTACTTTGGAACTGACCATCTCAGTCCCAGAGATATTCTGGGCGGTATACAATACAATATGAAAATATGCATAGAACAGTATATAAAATTTTAAAAGCATTGTTCTCGTGCTTACAAAGAGAGGAAAATGGATTTGGGATTACAGAGAATTCCATCTGGCTTCAATATGTAGAAAGACTAAAGAATTCAATTTGGAAGGATTGTAATGCAGTAAAGTCATTTCCTGATTGGCTAATTTTATTAGTAGATTGTGGGAATGCTAGACATAGCATATAGCTTCAACCACAACAATACAAGAGCACGCAACAGATTCAAACTTAATATTAACCGCTACAAACTTGACTGTAAAAAATATGACTTTAACAATCGAGTTGTATGAAACAGTAGAAGGTTAAGATAACAATTAAATAAATGAGTAAATTGTTTCGGCAAAGATAAGATTTATGTGTTATAATAGAATTAGTTAGAATATGTTTGTTTTAGAAATATATTAGAATCAGTTTACATATGAAGAATTATTATGAGATGAATTTTGAATTTATATTAGAATTAGTTTAAATATGAAAAATTATAATGAGAAGTTTAACAAATTATTTCTTAACATTTATAATAATGAATTGTATTTAAATGTGTATTCTTTTCTCTGTATTCAAATTTATACTTTTGAGATAAGCGGGGAAATATAACCCCACTTTTGTGTTAAATGTATGTATGTCTGTTCGTCTATTTTATGAAAATTAATAAAAATATTTTTAAAAAAACAAAAAAAACCAATCGAGTTGTCGAAGCGTGGAACTCATTACCGGACTCAATAGTGTCAACCCCTAACCCCCAACATTTCTCCCTTAGACTCTCCACGATTGACCTCTCCAGGTTCCTAAGAGGTCAGTAAGGGGCATATATAAGTGCACTAGTGTGCCTTTCGTCCTCTGTCCAATTGTCTTTCCTTTATCTCATATATCATATATATTTTCTTCCTTTCATATATCTTCTCTATTTTTACATATTATCTTTATATTTATTACTTCATGTCTGTTCTTTTCCATATGTATTGTGTATTGGACAAATGAATAAATAAAAATAATAAGTAAATATCTTGCTTTCAGCAAAACACGTGTCAATACAACATTCAGAAAGGAAAACAACGTGGAGGTGATAACATGCCAATCAAGTTGATTCATAGCTAGCTTAAATACTTTATGCTCGAGCATGTTTATCAATGGTTTCATTAAACTGGAGAGAAGTATCAAGTGGGATAGTACCATGGGATTCAGTCCCAGGGCTTGTAATCTTCATTAATTCCTGGCATGGTTGTTGATTGCGTGATGTGTCTGCCAGAAAGACAAATGTGATTTTGCATTCTATCAACAGGAGTTCACTCAACACAAGCAATAATAATTATCAATTTCGGCTGCTCTGATTTATCAAATTCCATTTCAGGTTCTGACCCCACTTCTGGATACTGAACTTGTTGAATAATTCAGGCAGATGGGCAGCCTTGAGGTAAGCAAATGAGGAGGGAGAGTAGTCCAAAAACTAAACCCTACGAGATAAAAGGTTTAGGGAAGAGAGGGCTTAGCCTTGAGAAGAGACAACCAAGATGCTAAACTCCTGAAAACCCACCTATGTCGCCAGGCATGGAAAAGTTCAATTCAATTCAATTCAATTTATTAGATTTGTATGCCGCCCCTCTCCGAAGACTCAGGGCGGCTCACAACAACAATAAAAACAATATTCCAGCGAAAACAAATCTAATATTAAAAAGCACATAAAACCCTATCATATTTTAAAAAAGCAAACAACATATACATACCCAAACATAAATATAAAAAAGCCTGGGGGAAAGGTGTCTCAACTCTCCCATGCCTGGCGGTATAGATGGGTCTTGAGTAATTTACAAAAGACAAGGAGTGTGGGGGCAGTTCTAATCTCCGGGGGGAGTTGATTCCAGAGGGCCGGGGCTGCCACAGAGAAGGCTCTTCCCCCTTTGATATACCCCTTGGCTGTTCCACTTTATGTATGATTTGTTTGGATTGAATGATTGTTCTTAGTACGGGTTTTAAATATTGTTTTTAATATTGGATTTGTATATTGTATTGTTTGTTGTGAGCTGCTCCGAGTCTTCGGAGAGGGGCGGCATATAAATCTAATAAATTATTATTATTATTATTATTATTATTATTATTATTATGTCAATACAACACAGCAAGCGAGATCACTATGCTGGATTTCATATTTCATCACCAGTCGGGCGCTTCCCAAGCACCTAGAACTGTGTGATGTAGCGGCGAATTATGTTTGCCGATCCCAGTAAAGCGGCCTTTTGCAATTGACAGATGGAGATTTTCTCAATTCCAATGGTTTTCAAATGTCCGCTGAGATCCTTTGGCACTGCGCCCAGCGTGCCAAGCACCACTGGGACCACTTTCACTGGCTTATGCCAGAGTCGTTGCAGCTCGATTTTTAGATCTTCGTATTTCACTAATTTCTCTAGCTGCTTCTCCTCAATTCTGCTATCCCCTGGGATTGTGATGTCGATGATCCATACTTTCTTTTTCTCCACAATCAGGATGTCTGGTGTGTTATGCTTCAGAATTCGGTCAGCCTGAACTCGGAAGTCCCACAATAGTTTTGCTTGCTCATTTTCGACCACTTTTTTGGGCTTATGATCCCACCAGTTCTTTGCTACTGGTAGATGGTAGTTCTGGCACAGGTTCCAGTGGATCATCTGTGCCACAGCATTATTATTATTATTATTATTATTATTATTATTATTATTATTATTATTATTATTATTGGATAGAATATAAGCCAATGATGGCTAACCTTGTCCGGAACGAGTGATGAAAGTGCTCATGCGCCCGAACCCCCAAAATAGCAATGTGTGCCTGTCCCCCCTCACGCCCCTGGCCCCTGGCCCCATGCATATATGTGCCCTGTGAATGTGCGCATATCGCTCTGTGCATGCACATGTGGCCTCCTGCATATGCACATGGTGCCCCCATGGGCATGAGCCTCCACATGCGCCCCCTTGCGTATCATTTGCGGGGGTTCTGCACACACCCTACCCTCCATGCATGCACGGCAGAGGCCCAATGACCAGCTGGCCAGCAGGAGGTGCATGCATGTGTGATGGAGATGAACTAGGGCGACTGTTCGTGTGCTCACAGAGAGGGTGCTGTCTGCCACCCATGGCACACGTACCATAGACTTGCCATCATGAATATGGGCGGTCCTCACCATACACAAAATGAATGAATAAGTAAATAAGTGAGTAAGTGAGTAAGTAAATAAGTAAATAAGTGAATAAGTGAGTAAGTGAGTAAGTAAATAAGTAAATAAGTAAATAAGTAAAAAAGTAAATAAGTACATAAGTAAATAAGTAAATAAATACATAAGTAAATAAGTACATAAGTACATAAGTACATAAGTAAATAAGTAAATAAGTAAATAGGTAAATAGGTAAATAAGTAAATAAGTAAATAACTGGTAGTCGAGTTAATAATAATTAATAATAATAATTTATTAGATTTGTATGTCACCCCTCTCCAAGGACTCGGAGCGGCTCACAACAACAATAAATACAGTAGAATACAAATCCAATATAAACTATATTAAAAAAAACCCCATTATTATTAAAAACTAGCAATTCTAAAACAATCACACCAATCTCATATGTTGAGTCAGGAAAGGTGAGGGGAGAAATTAATCCCCCCATGCCTGGCTGGCGGTATAGATGGGTCTTCAACATCTTATGGAAGGCAAGGAAGGTGGGGGCAATTCGAATCTCAGGGGGGAGTTGATTCCAGAGGGTCGGGGCCGCCACAGAGAAGGCTCTTCCCCTAGGTCCCGCCAGATGACATTGTTTTGTCGATGGGACCCGGAGAAGGCCGACTCTGTGGGACCTAAGCGGCCACTGGGATTCGTGTAGCAGAAGGCGGTCCTGTAGGTATTCTGGTCCGATGCCATGTAAGGCTTTATAGGTCATTACCAACACTTTGAATTGTGACCGGAAACTGATCGGCAGCCAATGCAAGCCACGGAGTGTTGACGAGACATGGGCGTATCTAGGGAGGCCCATGATAGCTCGCATGGCTGCATTCTGTTATAACCACAACTGAGCCCAACATTTCGGTTTGCTATGTGCGACAGTTGTTAAGTGTGCTTTGACCCATTTCAGGATGGAAGGCTGAGTCCACCTTGAGCCGGTGGTGAGATTTGAACTGGTGAACTACAGCCAGCAGTCAGCCGAAGCAGCTTGCAGTACTGCACGCTAACCACCGCGCCGCCATAAGAGGAGAGAGATGGTACGGTGGTTAGAATAGAATAGAAGAGAATTTTATTGGCCAAGTGTGATTGGACACATAAGGAATTTGTCTTGGTGCAGATGCTCTCAGTGTAGAATGCAGTATTGCAAGTTAACTCTCCCCACAGCCAGGAATTTGATCCTGATGGGCTCAAGGTTGACTCAGCCCTCCATCCTTCCAAGGTCAGTAAAATGAGGACCCAGATTGTTGGAGACCCTGACTTTGTATACAGCTCAGAGAGTGCTGTAAAACACTATGGAGCAGTATATAAGTCTATTGTTGTGAGCTGCCCCGTGTCTTCGGAGAGGGGCGGCATACAAATCTAATAAATTATTATTATTATTATTATTATTATTATTATTATTATTATTATTATTTAGATTTGTATGCCGCCCCTCTCCGTAGACTCGGAGCGGCTCACAACAATAACAAAGACAATATAAAAACAAACCTAATAATATAAAAAACACTAAAAACCCCATTATTAAAAGCAACCATACACACAAACATACCATGTATAAACTATATAGGCTCGGGGGAGATGTCTCAGTTCCCCCATGCCAGACGGCAGAGATGGGTTTTTAGGAGCTTGCAAAAGGCAATGAGGGTGGGGGCAGTCCTAATCTCCGGGGGGAGTTGATTCCAGAGTGCTGGAGCCGCCACAGAGAAGGCTCTTCCACTGGGTCCCGCCAGACGACATTGTTTCGTCGATGGGACACGGAGAAGACCAACTCTGTGGGACCTAACCAGTCGCTGGGATTCATGCGGCAGAAAGCAGTCCCGGAGATATTCTGGTCCAATGCCATGAAGGGCTTTATAGGTCATAACCAACACTTTGAATTGTGACCGGAAACTGGTCAGCAACCAATGCAGACTGCGGAGTGTTGGTGTAACATGGGCATACCTAGGGAAACCCATGATTGCTCTTGCAGCTGCATTCTGCACGATCTGAAGTTTCCGAACACTTTTCAAAGGTAGCCCCATGTAGAGAGCATTACAGTAGTCGAACCTCGAGGTGATGAGGGCATATTAACTGCTCTTATGGGATGCATGTAAAAAATGCTCAGGGCTTTGAGCACCAATCAAGGATGCTTACTTTCTGGAACCCCCTTCCTGTTCAGGCATTTGGAGCCAAGATCTGTTCTCTACCATCCTAAAAAGCAGAACGTAAAACAATGGACATAAGCCCCAAGTTGGGAGGAAAAAATCTCAGAATTCAAGAGGGCTTGGACGGTGGAACCAATTCTCAAAGTCTTCACTATTACTGAATGTCTTCAAGCAAAGCTGGATTTACTCCTGGGGAGAATGCCTTTGCTTGGATTCTTTTGTGATCTGTTATGATTTGAATTCCTTTACGATTGCCAGCATTAGAGGTCTGGATTCTGTACTATTCGTCCTTTTTTGGCACTAAGATACTCAAACCCAGGTACAGGAAACTGCACAAATTTTCCCCCCAGGACGGCTATTTTATAGATCGGTATCTGCAGAAATATTATAATATTGGCATTTTTTAAAATCATCTGGAGGCTAGCCACATCCGAAACATTTATTTTTTTAACAGCAGCCCTTTCGTGTTACTAACATAAAAACCATGGGTTAACACTCTTTGAGACGAAGGTGAAATTCACTATACCTCCTTAGCAATTAGGTTTCACCAATGAATGTGTGAACCAAGCAAAGAATCCCTTGTCTTGCATGAAAATACGGGGTGGGTGGAGGGGAGGGGAGGGAAAGAGAGCGAGCGAGCGAGAGAGAAAGCCTCTAGCAATCCTTTCTGCAATTAGCGTACTTCTGCATTAAAAGCAGAGGCAGGGGTGAATTCTTGCTCCTCTCTTTTAAATTATAGGGAAATAAATAAATAAATAAAATCCCTTTCATGTGATTCTAAATATATCCCCACTTTCCTTTAAACTGGAATTAAAAGAAAATTGGCTGCATCTTTCTTTCCTTGCCTCTTGTCTAATAAATACTTGGGCTATACTGGATAGGGGAGCAGAAACATAAAAACAACCACCTTAACTCGCGTATTTTTCTCTCCTTCCTTTCTCATCCTTTCTCTCTCGCATGAACAGCAGAAACAATCCTACACTGCAGGCAACACTACCTCGCCATACGAAACGAAGGTTATGGATCCTCTTAATCCGTATTTGAATTGGAATACGGTTCTCTTGTTCTATGTTGTATATTTCATTTAGACATATTTTGATATCCTCCACACCCTGCGTTGGGGAGAGGGGGAATGGCAGGGGTTACTATGCAGGCTACTATCCTCCTCGTTGTGCTGCTTTTCCCCCCTTTTGCTTTCTGTCCGAAATAAATTCTCAAAACGTGATTGGAGATCGAAACATAGAAGATTGACGGCAGAAAAAGACCTCATGGTCCATCTAGTCTGCCCTTATACTATTTCTTGTATTTTATCCTAGGATGGATAAATGTTTATTCCAGGCATGTTTAAATTCACTTACTGTGGATTTACCGTCCAGGTCTGCTGAAAGTTTGTTCCAAGCATCTACTACTCTTTCGGTAAAATAATATTTTCCTCACATTACTTCTAATCTTTCCCCCAACTAACCTCAGATTGTGCCCCCTTGTTCTTGTGTTCACTTTCCTATTGAAAACACTTCCCTCCTGAACCTTATTTAACCCTTTAACATATTTAAATGTTTCGATCATGTCCCCCCCTTTCCCTTCTGTCCTCCAGACTCTACAGATTGAGTCCATTAAGTCTTTATGCTTAAGAGCTTCCACCATTTTTGTAGCCTGTCTTTGGACCCGTTCAATTTTATCAATATCTTTTCGTAGGTGAGGTCTCCGGAATGGAACACAGTATTTCTTTTTCCAAAAGGAAAAAAAGAAATTTAAATTAAAAAAAGAAAAGAAAAAAAGGCAGCACCCACGGACTGACACCAACAGAACTGTTTTATTGCTGTTGTGAGCCGCCCCGAGTCTTCGGAGAGGGGCGGCATACAAGTCTATTAAATTATTATTATTATTATTATTATTATTATTATTATTATTATTACTACTACTTGAAGAGTAATTCGCTGGCTGGGGAATTCTGGGAGTTGAAGTCCAAATATCTTCAAGTTGCTAAGGTTGGGAAACACTGCTCCAGACTATACAGATATAAAGTGATAGAGATGTCATTTTATAGAGCGACCCGTGGCCAGGGACATGGGTTTGAAGGAAGTTGCTATTCAATAAAGGAAGGTCAAGATACCACGGGTGTGCTCACACAGTCGTTCAGAGTTAACGCTCTCCTCGAAGGCATCTTTTATCATTTTTAATGATTAAGGGGACAGACATCCTGCTGGCTGGCCTTAGTGTTTTCCTGACTTGTAATCAAGGTCTTGGGTTCTGGGCACAAATTTGAAGCTTGATGGGAAAAGATGTTCTCAGGGGAAAAAAGTAAAAAATGAAAACAGAAAGGATGCTCTCTATGCAGAACTCCTGAAATCTATCCTGAATGTGCATTTGAATGCAGAATGCAGCTGCGAGAGCAATCATGGGCTTCCCTAAATATGCCCATGTTACACCAACACTCCGCAGTCTGCATTGGTTGCCACTCAGTTTCCGGTCACAATTCAAAGTGTTGGTTATGACCTATAAAGCCCTTCATGGCACCAGACCAGATTATCTCCGGGACTGCCTTCTGCCGCACGAATCCCAGCAACTAGTTAGGTCCCACAGAATGGGCCTTCTCCGGGTCCCGTCAACTAAACAATGTCGTTTGGTGGGACCCAGGGGAAGAGCCTTCTCTGTGGCGGCCCCGGCCCTCCGGAACCAACTCCCGCCAGAGATTAGAATAGCCCCCACCCTTCTTGCCTTTTGTAAGCTCCTTAAAACCCATCTCTGCCGTCAGGCATGGGGGAACTGAGATATTCCTTTCCCCCTAGGCTTCTACAATTTATGTATGGTATGTTTGTATGTATGATTGGTTTTTAAAATAAGGGTTTTTAGCTGTTTTAGTATTGGATTGTCGCATGTTGTTTTTACCACTGTTGTTAGCTGTCCCGAGTCTACGGAGAGGGGCGGCATACAAATCCAATAAATAAATAAATAAATAAATTTAAAAATGGCGATGGCAGTTCACAGAAATGTTGGCTCTTTATTTAGCTCTGCCTGTTAAATGCACTTTCAAGCCCTGCAGCAACCTGCATGCTGGGTTCCTGTGACACTTTTACTGGACTTAACAGAATAACAAAATAACAGTGTTGAAAAGGACATTGGAGGTCTCCTAGTCCAATGACAGTCGACCTCATCCCATTCCTAAGAGGTCTGTAAGGGATGTACACAGGGGTGGGCAGCAGGCAGGACGGGGTGGAACGCAGTTCCACCGGCGGAAACAAAGCTGTGTGCCCAGCTCCAGCTGACTATCCCACCCCCTCCCATCCTCTTCCTCCTCCTCGGAAAGCGGCAGGGAGACCAGCACCGGCAGGAGTTGCAGGGGGCCCATTTCCTCCCCCCTCTTTTCTCAACAGCTGATCGGCACCCGTTTGCCTAGCTACCCAGCCTGAGACAGGGGGCGACCCAGGAAGGAGAGCGCGGGAAACACGGAGCAAATTCTCACCCCAGAGAGAGAACGATGATGATCGTTCAAGCCACTCCCACCTGGTCACATGGCTGGCAAGCCACTCCTACCCAGTCACATGACCATCAAGCCACACCCCACAAAATAAGCCACACCCACAGTGTGGCAGTAAAAATTTTGGCTGCTCATTGCTGGGTGTGCATAAGCGCACAATTGTGCCTACTGTCCCTGTCTTACTGTTCTATTGCCCTCATTTATCTGTACTCACTTTGCTGATGTTTACAGTGGTCCCTTGTTTTTTGCTGGGGATGCGTTCCAAGACCACCTGTGAAAAACGAATTTCCGTGAAGCAGAGGAAAGATTTTTTAAATGTATTTAATGAGTATTTGGACTATTATATTATTATTATTATTATTATTATTATTATTATTATTATTATTCCTTCCTTCCTTCCTTCCTTCTTTCCTTCCTTCCTTCATTCCTTCCTTCATTTATTTATTTATTGGATTTGTATGCCGCCCCTCTCCGTAGACTCGGGGCGGCTAACAACAGTAATAAAAAACAGCATGTAAATCCAATACTAAAACAACTAAAAAACCCTTATTGTAAAACCAAACATCCATATACACAAACATACCATGCATGAATTGTAAAGGCCTAGGGGGAAAGAATATCTCAGTTCCCCCATGCCTGATGGCAGAGGTGGATTTTAAGGAGCTTACGAAAGGCGAGGAGGGTGGGGGCAATTCTAATCTCCAGGGGGAGTTAGTTCCAGAGGGCCGGGGCCGCCACAGAGAAGGCTCTTCCCCTGGGCCCCGCCAAATGACATTGTTTTGTTGACGGGACCCGGAGAAGGCCCACTCTGTGGGACCTAACCGGTCACTGGGATTCGTGCGGCAGAAGGCGGTCTCGTAGATACCCTGGTCCGGTGCCTTTGCATTAAAACCAGCCTTTGCATTAAACAGTCATTCTATAATGTTCCTCAGCTGGAACGACATGTGATATCCCACCAGTTTCTTTAATAGAGTGCAGTAGCATTGTAGAAGAATTTTATGAATTTTTAATGGATTTAATAGATTTAAGTCCCCTTTGAAAACCCGTGAAATAGCGAGTCCGTGAAAGATGAATCGTGAAGTAGTGGGGGGTTACTGTATACCTATACCTGCTACCTTGTACATGTTTGACAGACAAACAAACAAACAAACAAACAAACAAACAAACAAACAAACCATTTGCTCAAACGCCAGACCTTATGCCAGTGATAGCAAACCTTTTTTTATTTGTGTGCCCAAAGGGGGTGTATGGGTGTGCTAGCATGCATGCACATATCCACATCCCTCTCCCCCCATATGAACCCCCCCCCCCTCTGTGTTGCCCCCCACGCAAGCTAACAGGTCTTACTGAAGCCTGGTATGTGAAAAAAATGCACAAATGGGCAAACCGGAAGTTCAGCAAAATGCATTTCCCGTTTGCCGCTGTATTGTTTTTTGCACTTCAGAGAGTTCAAGGAAGCTTCCTGAAGCTCCAGGATGCAAAAAAACCAGCACAACGGGCAAACCGGGAGTTCGGAAAATGCACTTCCGGTTTGCCCATTGTGTTATTTTTTGCACTCTGGGGCTTCAGGGAAGCTTCCCTGAACCCTCCACAATGCAAAAAAACAGCACAAAGGGAAAACCGGAAGTGCGTTTTCCGAACTCCCGGTTTGTCCCTTGGGTGATTTTTTTTGGCCTCCGGGGCTTCTGGGAAACTTCCCTGAAGCGTCCTGGGGGCAAAATGACCTTCTCGCAAGGCCAAAAATCAACTGGCACAGGGCAAAGTCTTGTGTGCCCTCCAATATGGCTCCGTATGCCACCTGTGGCACATGTGCCCTAGGTTCGCCATCACGGCCCTGTACAGTTTCAGGCCAATGGTTGCCCAATCTCCTCTTAAAAACCTCCAGTGATGGAGCACCCACAATTGCTGAAGGCAAGCCATGCCACTCATTGTTTTGTCAGGAAATTTCTCTTGTTTCTGGATTTCCTTGATTACTCTCCATCTGTTACTTCTTGTCCTGCTTTCAGATACTTTGGAGCAGAGGTCTTCAAACTATGCTGGCTGGAGAATTCTGGGAGTTGAAGTCCACCAGTCTTAAAGTTGCCAAGTTTGGGGACCCCTGCTTTGGAGAATAGATTGGTCCACTCTTCTTTGTGGCATATTGGAAGACTGTTATCATGTCTCCCCTAGTCCTTCTTTTCATCAAACTAAAGTGACCAGATGTCCGGCCTTCAGTGGGACAGTCCCGCTTTTAAATGACTTTTCCCACGTCCCGCGGCATTCAAAAATGAGAGAGAGAGAGCAAGAGAGAGAGAGAGAGAGAGAAAGAGAGACAGAGACACAGAGAGAGAGAGCAAGAGAGAGAGGGGGGAGAGAAAGAGAGAAAGGGAGGAAGGAAGAGAGAGAGAAAAAAGGAGAGGAAGGAAGAGAGAGAGAAAGAGAGACAGAGACAGAGAGAAAGAGAGAGATGGCAAGAGAGAGAGAGGGAGAGAGAAAGAGAGGGAGAGAGAAAGAGAAAGAGAAAGGGGGAAGGAAGAGAGAGAAAAAAGGGGAGGAGAGAAGAGATAAAGAGACTGAGAGGGAGGGAAGGAGGGAGAGAGAAAGAAAGAGACAAGGAGGAAAGAAGAGAGAGAAAGAGAGAGAGAAAAGAGAGGAAGGGATGACGAGAGTAAGAAAGAGGGAGGGAGAGAGAGTTTTGTGGCGAGCTCGGGGGCAAGAGAAGCCAGGGGGGCAAGCAAGCCCTGATATAGGGCACACGCCCTGCCCCTCGACTTTCCCAGAATGCCCGAACGGCCACTGATTGCTCTGGGGCGTTCCCGTGCTATCGTGGGGAACGCCCCCAGCTGATGGGGGAGCCGAGTTGGTTCCCGCCATTGGCAATTTTCGACCGGGCGTTATTTCGCCCGGCCTCTCATTTGTCCTGCTCAAGCAGGGGTTGGACTAGAAGACCTTCCAAACATGTCCTATTCTCTTCTAGAGTGTTGGCTATCCCCACCAGCTTGGTGTTGCCCACAAATTTGATAGTTTCTCATCTATCCTCTTGTCTAAACAGTTTATGAAGTTACTGAAGATACTTACTTTAATTTAGTTTTAGTTTAACTGCCTGTTGATGGCAGAAGGTAGGATAAGGAATGAAACTTGCTGGAATTTCTAGCATGAATACACTATTGAAACAGCGACATCTTCACTGGCTTGGGCATGTCATGAAAATGGATGATGGGCGAAAAAAACGTCAGCTTCAACCACAATCCTGTGACAATCATTAAGTGTTGTACCATATGATTCTTGACAAATGTATCTTTTTCTTTTATATACCCTGAGAGCATATGCACCAAGACAAATTCCTTGCGTGTCTAATCACACTTGGCCAATAAAGAATTCTATTCTATTCTATTCTATTCACAACAACACACAAGCACACAACAGATACAAACTTAAAGTAAACCGCTCTAAATTCAACTGCATGAAATACGACTTTAGTAACTGAGTAGTTGATGCATGGAACTCACTACCTGACCCTGTAGTATCATCACCTAACCCCCAAAACTTTACCCTTAGACTATCCACAGTTGACCTCACCCAATTCCTAAGAGGTCAGTAAGGGGCGTACATAAGCGCACAAGCATGCCTTCCATTCCCTGTCCTAATGTTTCTCTCTTACTTACTTATGTTAAGAGCCTTCTTTCTTAAAATGGACAGATTAGGTCAGTTTAATTAACATGGGGGGCTGAAATATGGAATTGATATTTGTGACTCTGAGTTATTTGAACATAGCTTCTGGGAGAAAGCATGATGGTCACATGCTGACTGGGGAATTCTGGGAATGGAAGTCCATAGGGGTGGGGAAAATATTTACTGACCCCTCACATCCTGGACACAAACTGTTTCAACTCCTACCCTCAAAACGTCGCTACAGAGCACTGCACACCAAGACAACTAGACACAAGAACAGTTTTTTTCCGAATGCCATCACTCTACTAAACAAATAATTCCCTCAACACTGTCAGACTTTCTACTAAATCTGCACTTCTATTCTACTAGTTTTTCTCATCATTCCTATCACCCATTTCCTCCCATGTTGACTGTATGACTGTAACTTGTTGCTTATATCCTAAGATTTTTGTTAATATTGCTTCTTCATTGCTTATTTGACCCCTATGACAATCATTAAGTGTCGTACCACATGATTCTTGACAAATGTATATTTTATTTTATGTACGCTGAGAGCATATGCACCAAGACAAATTCCTTGTGTATCCAATCACACTTGGCCAATAAAATTCTATTCTATTCTATTCATAGTCTTAAATTGGCATAAATGAGAAAAACTGGGATATCCTGCAAAGATAGCCCTTCCTGCCTCAACAGAATAAGTTTCTACTCCTCATGGTTCTGACTGAAGGACTAATTGAAATCACTGACTAATGTAGCCGAGTGTTTTTTTACAGGACAGTTTAATGATGATTTTTCCAGGGAAGGCCCATAATTGAATAGTTTGGCCAGTCCTGGGATTTATTTTCCCCAAATTAACTGGGATAGGTGCGGCCAGAATAAAAAATAAATACATTTAATTTACTATGCTTTTCTGTCAGGCAAATTTAAGATCTCTACTTGAAACATAAGATTAGAAAAGAGGGGAGGAAATCTAATTTGCCTACATTTCCATGTTCTCAGCAAATCTACGATAATTATCCATTTGGAGGTTAAAGAGTCTATGGGAGGACTTCCTTTTCTTCAGGGGAAATACAGTACTGTACAGTACTGTATTAGCATGTATTTTTATTTATTAATTTATTTATTTATTAATTAATTAATTTATTTATTTACTTACTTACTTACTTACTTACTTACTTACCTGTTTATTTATTTATATCCTGCCTTTTTTATTTGTATAAATAATTAAAGGAAAGTTATTAATTAATTATTAATAATTAATAATTATTTATTAGGGTTGTATACCACCCCTCTCCGAGGATTCGGAGCGGCCCACGACAACAATAAAACAATACAGGTACAAATGTAATAATTAAAACTATGACTTAAACCCATTATCTTAAAAAACAATCGATATTACACAATCATAACCACACATAACGTTTAATAGTCAGAGGGGGGGGGGAGCATGTACTAGTTGACCCATGCCTGGTGACATAGATGGGTCTTAAGGCTCTTGTGGAAGGCAAGGAGGGTGGGGCAGTTCGAATCTCTGGAGGGAGCTGATTCCAGAGGGCTGGGGCCACCACAGAGAAGGCTCTTCCCCTAGGCCCCGCCAGACGACATTGTCTGGTCGATGGGACCTGGAGAAGGCCAACTCTGTGGGACCTGATCGGCCGCTGGGATTTAGGCAGCAGAAGGAACATACTTAATACTCTTTAGATGAGATTATTATTAGAGTTGGAAGGGACCTTGTAGGTGATCTAGTCCAACTCCCCCCTCCGCTCAAGCAGGAGTCCCTACTGAAATGTCTGAGGCAGCTCCTGTTTAAACGGTTCCTTTATTCAGCTCTTATTCGGAAAGTGACTTCAGCAAGGAACGCGTCTGGCTTTTACACATCGCCAGACGCTCCTTTTATACTTTTTAACTTCCCGCCGAAACCCAACTGTCAGCGTCTTAGCCAATCAGAGGCGTTTTACAAAATTCAACTATGTAGCCGGGCTTCTGGGTTGTCAAATTTGCACTTTGACAACACGGTGCGAAGACGGGTGGCGTATTGGTTGATAGATTCTGTGTCGAGCTGGCTCATTCTGGAGAATTGATGCCGGAAAACGATGGCCGGCTTGATAGGTTTGAAGTGGGCGGCGAGCTTGGTTTTCAAGGCGTCCCAAGTCACGGAGTTCGCCGGCAGCGGGTCTGTCAGAGTCTGGGCGAGATCGTATATCTCTGAGCCGCAATAATTCAGGAATACCGCTCTCTTCCTGTCGCTGTCGGCGTCCTTCATGCCCGCAGCTTCTAGGAAGATGTTGAATTTTGAGATGTAGTTGTCCCAAGTGGATTTTTCTGGGTCGAAGAAGTCAGGAGCTCTTCCGACAGGCAGGTTGTCCATGGTGGAGAGCGCAGGTTCGACCGTCCGACGTCGCCAGTGAAATGTCTGAGGCAGCTCGTGTTTAAACGGTTCCTTTATTCAGCTCTTATTCGGAAAGTGACTTCAGCAAGGAACGCGTCTGGCTTTTACACAGCGCCAGACGCTCCTTTTATACTTTTTAACTTCCCGCCGAAACCCAACTGTCAGCGTCTTAGCCAATCAGAGGCGTTTTACAAAATTCAACTATGTACATTGCTTTTATACATACTCAACACCTACAATATTTTGGACAAATGGCATTCTAATCTCTTTTTGAAAGTCTGAAGTGTTGGAGCTCTCACAACCTCTGCAGGCAACTTCTGTTCCAACTGGTTGATCGTTCTCACCATCAGAAAGTTCCTCCTTATTTCCAGGTTGAATCTCTCCTTGGTCAGCTTCCATCATTTATTCCTTGTCTGGCCTTTTGGTGCTTTCTGACCCCCTCCCCATTGTAGCAGCCCCTCAAGTTTTCCAACACTGCTATCATGTCTCCCTGGGTCCTTCTCTTCACCCGACTGGCCATGCCCAGTTCCTGCAACCCCTCTTCGTATGTTTTCGTTTCCAATCCCCTTATCATCCTGGTTATTCTCTTCTGCACTTTCTCTAGAGTTTCAAAGTCTTTTTTTGTAGTGTGGTGACCAAAACTGGATGCAATACTCTAGGTGTGGTCTAACTAGGGCTTTATAGAGTGGAATTAGTACCTCCCTAGTCCTAGATTGTATCCCTCTGCTAATGCAATTTAGGATTACGTTGGCTTTTTTGGCTGCCACTGCTTCTTCCTCTTCCTATTTTCCCAACAATCCTGTGGTCTCCTGGAGATTAACCCAGTTAGCTTAATTTTACAAAAAGCAATGCGATGGGATGGGATGGGATAGGATACCCTTTCTTCTATTCCCATATCTCTTCTTCTATTCTTTCATTGATATATTTTATTCCCATATCTTCTCTTCTATTCTTTCTTAGATGTAGTTTATTATGAGTATATCCTCTATAACCTCCATTATGTATTTTACTATGTGTATACCCACTAAAACCCTCATTGTGTAATGGACAAAATCAATAAAATAAAATAAAAATAAAGGATAGGATAGGATAGGATAGAATGGAAGTTATTGTTATTGCTCTGTATGTATTTAATACTTTTATCTTGCTTATATTAAAAACAAAAGTGGCAGATTGTTAAAGGGGGCTTCTTTAAGAGCCTCGGTGGTGCAGTGGTTGGAGTGCAGTACTGCAAGCTATTTCTGCTGATCACCGGCTGCCAGCAGTTTGACAGATCGAATCTCAGTAGGCTCAAATTTGACTCACCCTTCCTTCCTCCCGAGGTGGATAAGACGAGGAACCAGATTGTTAGGGGCAAGATGCTGACTCTCTGTAAACCGCTTAGAGAGGGCTGTAAAGCACTATGAAACAGTATATAAGTCTAAATACTATTGCTAAATGCTATTATGAGCCAAGGTGGTGCAGTGCGTAGAGTACAGTACTGCAGGCCACTAAAGCTGACTGCTAGATCTATAGGTCAGCGGTTCAAATCTCATCACTGGCTCAAAGTTGACTCAGCCTTCCATCCTTCCGAGGTGGGTAAAATGAGGAACCAGATTGTGGGGGCAATATGTTGGTTCTGTTAAAAAGTACTATTGCTAACATGTTGTAAGCCGCCCTGAGTCTAAGGAGAAGGGTGGCATAAAAAAATTGAATGAATGAATGAATGAATGAATGAATGAAAGAATAAAGAAATAAAGAAATAAAGAAATAAAGAAATAAAGAAATAAAGAAATAAAGAAATAAAGAAATAAAGAAATAAAGAAATAAAGAAATAAAGAAATAAAGAAATAAAGAAATAAAGAAATAAAGAAATAAAGAAATAAAGAAATAAAGAAATAAAGAAATAAAGAAACAAATAAATATTCTGCACATGCTCAAGGATGCAAGGCACTTGGGTATGCACCACATTTTAACTTTGACTGGCAGCTCACCAGGGAAATCACTTTCATCATGCAAAATTGAGTGTTTTGTCCTTTGGCTAAACCATCCCTGGGAGGAATCCCTAAGCTGCCTCAAAGAGCAACCCACATAGTTAGGAAAGGGCGTCAGTTTGCACAAGCCAGGTGACAAGACGTGACAGAGCAGGGAGGCAAAGGCGGGGGTGTCTGCAGGGAGGGGTCCCAAAGTCAAGAAGATGGGATTGTGATGCAGGCAAAGAAAAAAAAAAAGGAGCAGGGTTTTGATCCAATGGTTGTTGTGACCACCGTCTTGACTGTTTGGAAATCCCCCTTGCAGAGACTCCCATTCAATAATGGGTTGCTAGCTGGTATGCGCCACACTGCGTACCGGTAGCGGAAATGGTGCTTGCGCGCAGCTCTGGGTGACTGGTGAGCATGCATGCGCATCTGAGCAAGATTTCGCTTCTGTGCATGCGCAGGAAATGAAATCTTGTGAGAAGACACGTGTGTGTGTGTGTGTGTGATTTTGGTGGGGTTTTTTGCTTCTGTAGATGTGCGGAAGCAAAAAAATCACCAAAATCCCACGTGGCCTTGCATCCTCTTGCAAGATTCCACTTCCTGTGCATGCACAGAAGGCAAATCTTGCTCGGGAGTGCGCCCCCACCTGGCCGGATGTGGGTTTGCACCCACCGATCACCCGGAGCTGCGTGCACATCACACTGGTAGTGGCAATAAGTAGGGACCCCTGCCTGCCCCCATTGATCAAGAAAGGGTCTCAGAGGTGGTGGGTAGTTATGTTTAACATCGAGCCCCAATGTATACAGTGGCACCTCTACATAAGAAAGCCTCTACTTACAAACTTTTCTAGACAAGAACCGGCTGTTCAAGATTTTTTCCCCTCTTCTCAAGAACTATTTTCCACTTACAAACCCGAGCCTCCAAAGCTATAACCGGAAAACGCAGGGAGAAGCCTCCGTGGGGCCTCTCTACGAATCTCCTGGGAGGAAACAGGGCTGGAAAAGGTTGGGAGAAGTCCCCGTGGGGCCTCTCTACGAATCTCCTGGGAGGAAACAGGGCTGGAAAAGGTGGGGAGAAGCCTCTGTGGGGCCTCTCTAGGAATCTCCTGGGAGGAAACAGTGCCGGAAAAGGTGGGGAGAAGCCTCTGTTGGGCTTCTCTAGGAATCTCCTGGGAGGAAACAGGGCCGGATAGGCGGGGAGAAGCCTCTGTGGGGCCTCTCTAGGAATCTCCTGGGAGGAAACAGGGCTGGAAAAGGTGGGGAGAAGCCTCTGTGGGGCCTCTCTAGGAATCTCCTGGGAGGAAACAGTGCCGGAAAAGGTGGGGAGAAGCCTCTGTGGGGCTTCTCTAGGAATCTCCTGGGAGGAAACAGGGCCGGATAGGCGGGGAGAAGCCTCTGTGGGGCCTCTCTACGAATCTCCTGGGAGGAAACAGGGCTGGAAAAGGTGGGGAGAAGCCTCTGTGGGGCCTCTCTAGGAATCTCCTGGGAGGAAACAGTGCAGGAAAAGGTGGGGAGAAGCCTCTGTTGGGCTTCTCTAGGAATCTCCTGGGAGGAAACAGGGCCGGATAGGCGGGGAGAAGCCTCTGTGGGGCTTCTCTAGGAATCTCCTGGGAGGAAACAGGGCCGGATAGGCGGGGAGAAGCCTCTGTGGGGCCTCTCTACGAATCTCCTGGGAGGAAACAGGGCCTCCACCCTTCCTGTGGTTTCCCCAATCGCACACATTATTTGCTTTTACATTGATTCCTATGGGAAAAATTGCTTCTTCTTACAAACTTTTCTACTTAAGAACCTGGTCACGGAACGAATTCAGTACCACTGTATTTGGCCCCAGAACAAAGAGCAAACTCCTGTGGCAAAGTAGTAGCAAGCTTGCGTTTTGAATACTGGCCTGCAGGTGGCACCCTGGATCTATTAAAACGTCTTTAACCTTGGGAACTTTTAAGATGTGTGGACTTCAACTCCCAGAATTCCCCCAGCGTCAATATGGGTTGAAGCCTACACACACGTCTCACAGTTCCCAGGGTTGAGAAACACAGCGATGTATTAAAAGAAGGTGATGGTGGTGGGCGAAAGCTTTCACAATCCCTACATTTGAGCTTGCCCTCAGTAATTCTCAGTAAGATTGAATTACAAAGTAATTCTCAGTAAGGTTGTTCTTACCCCCGCAGGATTGCACTTATGGGTCCTTGTTCCTCTTCCTTTTGAACTCCAGTGCCCTTTTGTTTCTTACAATGACTTGTTCCTGCCTTCCTTCCCAACAGCTTTGCAAGAAGATCTCCTTTGCAAAAAAAACCCCCAACAACAACTCTCATTAGCTAGAGAAATCTTTTTGGCAGAATTTCAGCCTTGCTATCCACCAGCTGGTGAGTAAGAGTCTTAAGTAAAATTCTGCTGAGTTTGGATAGCTTTCTCTACATCAATGACCTTTGCGATTACATCACAAGCAACTGAGTCCTCTTCGCCGACGATGTAAAACTCTTCAACACCACCGATAACACAACTACTCTCCAAAAAGACCTTGACGCTGTTTCTGAGTGGTCTAACACATGGCAACTCCAAATCTCAACTAGCAAATGCTCTGTCCTACACATTGGGAAGAAGAATCTGAACTCCAAGTACTAACTGAATAATCAAATTATCACAGATAATCCCCACTCGGTTAAAGACCTTGGTATACTAATAACAAAAGATTTAAGTGCCAAAGCCCACTGCAACAATATAGCCAAGAAGGCTTCAAGAGTTGTAAACCTAATCCTACGTAGCTTCTGCTCTGGCAATCTCACACTGCTTGCGAGAGCTTACAAAACTTTTGCCAGACCCATCCTCGAATACAGCTCATCTGTTTGGAACCCATATCACATCTCAGACATTAACACCCTTGAAAATGTCCAAAGATACTTCACCAGAAGAGCCCTTCACTCCTCCACTCAAAATAGAATACCCTACGAGACTAGACTTTCAATCCTGGGCCTAGAAAGTTTAGAACTAAGACGCCTTAAACAAGATCTAAGTATTGCCCACGAGATCATATGCTGCAACATCCTGCCTGTCGGCGACTACTTCAGCTTCAACCACAACAACACAAGAGCACACAACAGATTTAAACTTAATATTAACCGCTCCAAACTTGACTGTAAAAAATACGACTTCAGTAACCGAGTTGTCGAAGCGTGGAACTCATTACCGGACTCCTTTGCTATGTTCTATTACTATATCTTCTCTTCTATTCTTTCTTAGATATATTTTACTATGAGTATATCCTCTATAACCTTCATCATGTATTTTACTATGTATATACAGTATAGATATATACCCACTAAAACCCTCATTGTGTATTGGACAAAATAAATAAATAAAAAATAAAATAAATAAATAAAAGTAGGGAATGGTCACCTTTAGTAGCTGTTGCCAACCTTAGTCCAACATTGCAAGCAGAATCAGGTGCCCAGATTCTGCAAGCAGAATCAGAATCATTGCCCAGCTGCTGTGGCCTAGAGGTGGAACTCTTGCCTCGCAATCAGGAGGTTGTGAGTTCGATCCTAGGTAGAGGCAGATGTAGGGTCTCCTGTTTGAGCAGGGGGTTGGACTAGATGACCTGCAAGGTCCCGTCCAACTTTGTTAATCTGTTAAGGTTGGAATGACTCCCTCCAGTCCCTGGCTGGGTTTATATAGCGCCCTAAGCCAGGGGTCTCCAACCTTGGCATCTTTAAGACTTGTGGACTTCAACTCTCAGAATTGAAGTCCACAAGTCTTAAAGTTGCCAAGGCTGGAGACCCGTGCACTAGCCCATGGTTTTTAATCATAGTTGAATTAACTATCATTGTTTAAATTCAAATACGGTACAGCACTGTACCCGGGGGTTGTCAGCCTTTCAGGGCAGTCAAGAGAATAGCAATAGCAATAGCATTTAGACTATTTTATTTTATTTATTTATTTTATTTTATTTTATTTTATTTATTTCATTTCATTTATTTCATTTCATTTCATTTCATTTCATTTCTTTTCTTTATTTTATTTTATTCATTTCATTTCATTTCATTTCATTTATTTCATTTATTTCATTTCATTTCATTTCATTTCATTTCTTATCTTATCTTATCTTATCTTATCTTATCTTATCTTATCTTATCTTATCTTATCTTATTTATTTATTTATTTATTTATTTATTTATTTATTTATTATTCATTCATTCATTCATTCATTCATTCATTCATTCATTCATTTATTAGATTTGTATGCCGCCCCTCTCCAGAGAGTCGGAGCGGCCATTATTATATACAATAATGGGCAGCCAAAATTTTTACTGCCACACTGTGGGTGTGACTTATTTTGTGGGTGGGGCTTGATGGTCAGGTGGGAGTGGCTTGAACGATCATCATCATTCAAGTGAACTTTATTGCCACACGATGCCTTTTCATCTCAGCTGTGGGCTGAGTGAGAGCTTCACGAGGGGAAAAAGACAGCAGCCCAGACTGCTTTGGTGTGGCGTGGCGTGGCTCTCCTGGCCTTAGGAGGTGGCCACGTGAAGCTGGAGGGGAGCCAGGCAGGAGAGAGGGAAGCTCGTTCGAGACCAGGAAGGAGGAAAGAGGAAAAAAGCGAGGAGCGCACAGCACCAGCAGCAGGGGAAAAAAGGAGAGCAGAGCTGAGACCGGTAATTCCGGAAGTAACTGGTTTGTATTGGATATTGAGATTGTGATTAGAAATTGGCTGCCGATCAGTTTCCAGTCACAATTCAAAGTGTTGGTCATGACCTTTAAAGCCCTAAATGGCATTGGACCAGATTACCTCCGGAACCGCCTGCTACCGCACAAATCCCAGCAACCGATAAGGTCCCACAGAGTTGGCCTTCTCCGGGTCCCGTCGACTAAACAATGTCATCTGGCGGGCCCCAGGGGAAGAACCTTCTCTGTGGCGGCCCCAGCCCTCTGGAACCAACTCCCCCCAGAGATTAGAACTGCCCCCACCGTCCCTGTCTTTCGTAAACTATTCAAGACTCACTTATGCCACCAGGCATGGGGGAGTTCAGATATTCCTTCCCCCTAGGCTATTATAAGTTAGGCATGGTATGTTTGTGTGTATGTTTGGTTTTATAATAAGGGTTTTTAGTTGTTTTATTAATTGGATTGTTACATGCTGTTTTTATCATTGTTGTTAGCTGCCCCGAGTCTACGGAGAGGGGCGGCATACAAATCCAATCAATCAATCAATCAATCAATAAAATGTAAATAGATTACCTTGTTGCTGTATATAATATATGTTTTGCACTGGTTTCTGTGTCTGAACTATTCCTATTACCACTCACGCCTAACTCTGTTTCTTGAATTGTTTTGTGGATATATGCTTCCCTAAACAATCTATCAGTGACATCAAGCTGGCCACACCTCCCCCAACTCCCTGAGGCCATGTGACCAGGTGGGAGTGGCTTGGCATTCATGTGACCGGGGTGTGTGGTTTAAAGGTCATGTGACTGGGTGGGAGTGGCTTACCGACCAAGATAAGTTTTCAAATAGGTGCTTGGACTCTTTTTCAGTTGATTAAGTCACATTCTTTGAATATCCACAAAAAGGACAAATGGCAGACAGCATTATTTGTTGAGGAGCACAGTAACATTTTAAGGTTTTGTACTGAACCCACAAGGTTCAGTAGGAGAACAGAGTAGGCAGGCAGCTCAATTTTCTTTAATTGCTGGAAAAGTTCATTTCTGGATAAGGATTAAAATCATTAAAGCGTTTATGAATAAAAACATGCTATTTAATTATTTCCTATTTTAAAAGTAATTAAGGATCGTACTAAGGTACTAGAGAAAGAAGGACAATTAATAATAAGGGGTTTTTAAATGATTTTTTAATTATTGGATTTGTAATATATTGTTTCTATTGTTGCTGTGTGCCGCCCCGAGTCTACGGAGAGGGGCGGCATACAAATCTAATAAATAATAATAATAATAATAATAATAATAATAATAATAATTTAAAAAAACTATTTATTCAATAAATAGTCTATAAACCTATTACCCCGCTGTGACACCACCACCGCTGTGGGCAGCAGGCCATTACTGGCTACAGCCATTCTTTTATTCCCTTTCTATACCTTGTGGGGTTTTTATTTTCCATTTCAATTGTGTCCTAGTTTAGGAGACAGCCTGGACTAGTTCCTGCAGTTTTCTTGGCAAAGTTTTTCATAGAAACATAGAAGTCTGACGGCAGAAAAAGACCTCCTGGTCCATCTAGTCTGCCCTTATACTATTTTCTGTATTTTATCTTAGGATGGATATATGTTTATCCCAGGCATGTTTAAATTCAGTCACTGAGGATTTATCTACCACGTCTGCTGGAAGTTTGTTCCAAGGATCTACTACTCTTTCACTAAAATAATATTTTCTCATGTTGCTTTTGATCTTTCCCCCAACTAACTTCAGATTGTGTCCCCTTGTTCTTGGGTTCACTTTCCTATTAAAAACACTTCCCTCCTGGACCTTATTTAACCCTGTAACATATTTAAATGTTTCGATCATGTCCCCCCTTTCCCTTCTGTCCTCCAGACTATACAGATTGAGTTCATTAAGTCTTTCCTGATACGTTTTATGCTTAAGACCTTCCACCATTCTTGTAGCCCCGTCTTTGGACCCGTTCAATTTTGTCAATATCTTTTTGTAGGTGAGGTCTCCAGAACTGAACACAGTATTGCAAATGTGGTCTCACCAGCATTCTATATAGCGGGATCACAATCTCCCTCTTCCTGCTTGTTATACCTCTAGCTATGCAGCCAAGCATCCTACTTGCTTTCCCTACCGCCTGACTGCACTGTTCACCCATTTTGAAACTGTCAGAAATCACTACCCCTAAATCCTTTCAGAAGAGATTTGCCATTGCCTCTTTCCTAGGGCTGAGAGAAAGTGACCGGTCCAAGGTCCCCCTCTGGTTTCCATGCCGAAGGCTACACGTTGTATCTTGTGGTTGGAACTCCATAAATAATTTGAAGAATTTCTTCCGCCTGCTGTATAGCTCCCGCAAACTAGAATCCTGGATAAAAATAGAGCTTAGCCACTCAGCTATGCCAAATTTAAGGAATAAAAATTTAAAGGGCCCAGAAAACATTACTAAACACGAATTCTTCCTCTCTCATGCGTTTCTGTCTTTTCAGTTTAACTTTGCATCTATTTCCTGTTCATCAACTTTTCCTGATCAGTACAACACTTTTAACAATCGGATGGATACCATGAAAGAACAAACCCAAGCTTGAGAGATTTAGTCTACCTGTATTAAAGGCAATGTAGAAAGTTATCACCCACCCCTCTTCTAAAAGAATGAAATATTTTGAGAAATAGTAGAAAGTAAAGCAGAACATTATATTTCCCTAGCTGAGAAACGGGGAAACATGTTCTTGTAATATACCTTTGTATGTATGTGGTTTGGTCTGTTCTGTGTTGTTCTGATGTGGTTTGCTGTGATAGTATGGTTAGATGTTTAGTATAAAGTGACCAGATTTTAAGATTGGGAAAGAGGGACACCATTGGGAGGGGGGGGGGGACCTAAAACAAGTTTAGCAAAAAAAAAATTAGCACATTTTCTCTCTTTCTGCTCTCTCTTTCTCTCTCTCTTCCTTTCTCCCTCTGTCTTTCTCTCTCCCTCCTTCCCCCTCTTTCTCTCTCTCTCCCTTTCTTTGTTTCTCTCTTCCTTCTTTTCTCCCTCTCCCTTCTTCCCTTTCTCTCTCTTTCTCTCTTTCTCTACCTCCCTCTTTCTTTCTTTCTTTCTTTCTCTCTCTCTCTTTCTCTCCCTCTTTCTTTTTTTCTCTCTCTCCCTCCTTCCCTCCCTCTCTTCCTTTCTCTCCCTTCCTTCCTTTTCTCCTCTCCCTCCCCACCCACAAACCCAGCTCCTTCCCTGAGGCTCAGTAGGCACTCCAGCCCAGGAGCAGCTTCACCTGGAGAGAGAGGGCGGGGCTTCCATTCCTCCTTCGGGCTGAGAGCCTGACAGGCGGGGCGTCTGCAGCACAGGAGCCGCCCGGCTTCCCTGCCTCGATGGTGCCCAGGTGGAGGCGAAGGTGGGAGAGGAGGCGGGGTGGGGGAAACAGGTGAGCAAAGACCCTGCACAGCTGGCAAGAAGTAAGCGCAGAGGCAGCACCGGAGAGCCAGGAATCCCCTCCCTCCAGCCTCTTCCCAAGCGGGCTGGTTGGGAGATAAAAAAAGTGGGACATTTTTCAAAAGGCGTGTGATGCGGGACAAATGATGAAAAAGCCTGACTGTCCCGCTGAAAGCGGGATGTCTGGTCACACTAGATAATGGTTTGTTCTGTAATATAGTGTAGAGCAGTGTTTCCCAACCTTGGCAACTTGAAGATATTTGGACTTCAACTCCCAGAATTCTCCAGCCAGAAAATGCTGGCTAGGGAATTCTGGGAGTTGAAGTCCAGATATAATAATAATAATAATAATAATAATAATAATAATAATAATAATAATAATCTAATAATTTATTAGATTTGTATGCAAGTCCGAAGACTTGCCAAGGTTGGGAAACAAGGTTGCCCAAGGTTGGGAAACACTGGTGTAGATGCTGGCTGGGGAATTCTGGGAGTTGAAGTCCAGATATCTTCAAGTTGCCAAGGTTGGGAAACACTGGTGTAGAGTAAATAGTTTTTGATACTACTACTGAGGAGTAAAAGGAACTTCTGAAGAAAGAACTCCTGCTGTAGTGACTTCATTAAGAAAACTGTCAGTGACTGGTATCCTCCACATTTCCAACCCAAGTTCAAAATAATTCTTTATTTTAATTACAGCATTTCCACTGTACTTGTAATATTACCTCAGGTTTTATATCCTGACAGGAAGTACTCCAGAGGGCCAGGGGAGCAATCACAGCTGGTGTTCTGTTCTTTATGATTTTCTGGAAAATGGGAAGTTACCTAGAATTGTTCCCTTGCTGCTTAAAAACTTAGCCAAGGAGCAGGTGCTGAGCACGAAGGAGGAACCATCTCCCCATTGTTCAATTGAAGTTCTGAGGCATGCTAGGAAATAAAGATGGAGGGAACACATGTACAGCATTCAGAGTTCCTACTTTTGCTTGGCCAGCAACCTCCCGCTCCCCAAAACAGGAAGCCATGCTTAAAATAAGTGACAGGCATGGTGAGAGGTGGTGCATTCGAAAGAGATCAGGCCTGTGGCAACCATCTTTCTGCTTCTCAGGTTGCCACACAGTTTGGGATAGAGGAGAGGCTGGAATGCAGACCAGACGAAGCAATCTACTATCTCATGATAACCAAGGTCGTTCCAACAGGTGCTGGCCAGAAATGGGAAGAGGCTGCTAGGGAGATACCAGAACACCTGACTGGACAATGGGACCTGTGATAATGAGGGAGGGAGTTATTCATTCTTTAATTGTACTGAAAATGGGGGAAATAGTCAGAGCGGATTTTATTTATTTATTTATTTACTTATTTACTTACTTACTTACTTACTTACTTACTTACTTACTTACTTACTTACTTACTTATTACATTTGTATGCCGCCCCTCTCCGCAGACTCGGGGCGGCTCACAACAGCAACAGAAAATAATATATAATACAAATTCAATAATTAGAAAGCTAAAAACCCATAATTTAAAAAACATGCACACAACATACCATACATAAACAGTATATGCCTGGGGAAGATATTTCACTTCCCCCATGCCTGACGGCAGAGGTGGGTTTTAAGGAGGGTTTTAAGGAGTTTGCAAGGAGGGTGGGGGCAGTTCTAATCTCAGGGGGGAGCTGGTTCCAGAGGGTCGGGGCCGCCACAGAGAAGGCTCTTCCCCTGGGACCTGTCAGTTACACATGTTTTCAATTGTGATAAAATGACGTCCTCAATAAAACAGTTCTTTGTGAAAGTAAAAAGTCTCAGATGGGTTTAATCCATCTTCCAGCCGTTAAGACCTGCCTTTTCCGACAGCATTACTGGGATTAGGAATGATTGAGTATATGCATGTTTTTTTTTTTAGTTTTTTGTGTATTTTCTATTTCTTGCTGTTTTTATTATTGTCACACCTTTTTTTGGTGAAATATTTTTATTGAATTTTTTAAAAAGGACACAACAAAGACACACAGCATTGAACACTCAAGGAGCTGCCATTGCTCCGCTTATCTTAGAAGTCTAACTACTACAAAAAATAACAACCTAACTGTATAGTCAGATCAATAGAAAAATAATATACATTTATATTAGATATTTATTAAATTTGACTCTCTCACACTTTTATATTGTTTTTAGCTGCTGTGATTACTGTAAGTCGCCCAGAGTCCTGCTGGAGTGGAGCGGCATATACGGTAAATATCACAAAATAAATAAATACAATTTTAGAAGAAAGCTAAAATTGTGTTTTAACAGTAAGTGCTCCAACAGCTGAATGGCAGGAGGAAATTCCCAGCTGCAGTGAGAGGGGTATTCACACGGCATCGTACAATTTCCCTGCTATATATGTCAGTGTTAGTCTCCCTGTTAATTGGGCCTGGCATTGGGCTGCCCCAAACTTGAGTGCATCTTGGCCCTTATCAGTCCCAATGTGTCCTGGCTGCATCCTGGCCCCGCCCCTCTGATCTCTCAAGATGCCATCTTTGTTTTTTCCTCTGAGTCTGCTCACTTCCAAAGGACCAATTCATATTTTAGGGAACTTCTTTGCAAAGATGTGATCCAACTCCAAAACGTAGGCCCAGCCCCTCGACAATGGCAGATGTATCTCTGTGCTGAATTTACAGGAGGTTGAGTAACTGGGGCCTTTCCTCCTCCCCCCTTGCACTTCCGTTTTTTTTCCACCCACCCTTCGCAGATTTTTGAAAGAGGGAAATTTTGCTGGTTCCCTTTTTTTTCCCCTTCACAAGCAATGCCAACGGCACAAGAGAGCAAAGCTGACAAGACCTCGTGAAGACTTCAAGGTATGGTGTGAGAAGCAAGGGTTATTTGGGGGGCGGCGGGGGGGTTGTAAATAAGTCCCATTTATTTATTTATTTATTTATTCATTTGTCCAATACACAAATACATAGGAAGAAAAATAGACACGTAGTAATGTATATAAGGGTAAAGTGAACTTAGAGGAGAGGATATATGAAAGAAAGAAAATATATATGATAAGTGAGAGAAAGGAAAGACAATTGGACAGGGGATGAAAGGCACACCAGTGCACTTATGTACGCCCCTTACTGGCCTCTTAGGAACATGGAGAGGTCAATCGTGGAGAGTCTAAGGGAGAAATGTTGGGGGTTAGGGGTTGACACAATTGAGTCCGGTAATGAGTTCCACGCTTCGATAACTCGATAGTTGAAATCATATTTTTTACAGTCAAGTTTGGAGCGGTTCGTATTAAGTTTGAATCTGTTGCGTGCTCTTGTGTTGTTGCGGTGGAAGCTGAAGTAGTCATTGACCGGTAGGACGTTGCAGCATATGATCTTGTGGGCAATACTCAAATCGTGTTTTAGGCGCCGTAGTTCTAGGCTTTCTAGGCCCAGGATTGTTAGTCTATTTTCGTAGGATATTCTGTTTCTTGTGGACTACTGTCTTGAAAAGCCTTCCTCAGATAGCAGTTGGAATAAAGTGCTGGGGGCGAAATGGGAGTGCAGTTACTGTACAGTGGAAGCGAATGGGAAAGTAAAACAACAGAACTGGTGGGTTGCAGTTTTAAACATTATACGGGATTAGATTCAACTCCACTCTCAAACTTTCAAGATCAGTGGGTGACTTAAGGTCGCTCACCATCTCTCAAATCAACCTGCTGTAATTGGTAGGATTGTTGTGGCGTTAAAACTACCACTATCAACTTGAGAAAAGTAGGACATAAAGTTGACTGAAAATGTGTATAAATCATCTCTCAACCACCCAACGTAGTTGATTCTGCTTGACTCTTACTTTCCCGTAAAGGAGCTTGAACTTTATTTCCACAACAATTTTGTAAGGTAGGTTATGGTGAGAGAAGTAGCCAGTGAGTTTCCGCGGTTGAGGATGGGTTTGAAGGTGGTTCTTCCTGGTCTGAGTTCAAATATTGAGCACATTCCAGGCAGATTATTTAATTAATTGCTCCTTCCCTTCCCACATATTATCCTTCAAGAAACTTGCGTGTGATAGTATGTATTACAGAAGTAGTAACTAACCCTAGAGTCAACTCTGATATTTGTGGCGTAGAAGAAACTTGGATCTTTCTCATCTTTGTCCAGTTAGTCCAGCTAGGGAAATATTTCTTCACCCAGAGGGTCGTTGGTTTATGGAATTCACTTCCAGAAGAGGCCGTGACAGCTGTCAGCCTGGATAGCTTCAAGGCAGGATTAGACAGATTCATGGATGCCAAGTGTATCGGTAGTTATTGAAATGGATGTCCATGTGCCACTTCTATGTTGGTTGAGGCAGGCAGGATTCCCTTGAGTACCATTTGTTGGGGGTCAAGGGAAAGGGAGGGTTTGGCCTTCTCTTTCTACTCAAGATCCCCATGGACAATTGGTGGGCCGCTGTGCTGGACTCGATGGGCTTTGGCCTGATTCAGCATGGCTCTTCTTATGTTCTAGCCCCTTGATCAGTAAACGATTCCAATTCTGTTTCTGAAGGCTGAAACGTTTCTGTAAACAAAATGTTAATTTGTAAGTTTTTTCATTAGTAAAAGTGATGCTAGATGGTTCATAGTGAAGGAGAGGCCAATGTAATTGCTGAGTTTGGAAAGAAATTTAGGAGAAAGATTTAGATGCAAAATCATTACAATTTTTTTTTTTTTAAAACCAAAGCATGAACTGACCTTCAGACATCATTCAAAATATACTGCTCAAAAAAATAAAGGGAACACTCAAATAACACATCCTAGATCTGGCATATTGTAGGTACAAATGAAATATTCTTATTGAATATTTCATTTGCACAACTATTGCATTTGCACAACAGCATGTGAAATTGACTGTCAATCAGTAATAAATGTTGCTTCCTTAGTGGACAGTTTGATTTCACAGGTTTGATTTACTTGAAGTTATATTCTGTTTTTAACTGTTGCCTTTATTTTTTTTGAGTGGTGTATATACACTACTTTTTAAAATATTGCAGCACTCTTTTTTAAAAAAAAATTGACTGAAAATTCATATAATATAACCCGAAAAAGCATTATATTGGGAAATTATTTTGTAATGCGAATGGGAGGGGAGGGAAATTTGCAAAAATTAGGCAAAATTGCAAAACTAACATACATACATTTTGAGATGCAGCAACATTGGGGTGCTGACTTTTGTAAAAGACCATCAGTTTTACCAGAATTGCATAAACGAGGAAAAAAAGAGAGGTTTTGTAAAAGACAGTAATTAGGGTGGATTAGAATTGTCAGAATTGAAATCAGAGTTGTCACTTGCTACAGACATCCCTCCAATTTGCCTTTATGTACTGTAGGATGTGGGGACTACTAGCCACTCTGCTCTTTTCTGCCTTTGGATGCCTTGTGGATGCCGCATGTCCCAGGACCAATCATTACAACCTCAATGGCACGTGCCTGAATGTAAGTGGCAACTTTGACTCCCCTGAAGTCAATTTCAGTATGTGGAGGAACCAATTGAAAGAGTTGGATCTGTCCAATAACAAGATCACAACCTTAACAGAGTTGAAGTCTGCAGAAAAGCTGGAATCGTTGTTCCTTCACCATAACAATCTGAAGAGCCTTCCTCCCGACTTCTTTGACAAAACACCCAACCTGAAGGTCCTGCGTTTGGAGAAGAACCAACTTGGCTCTCTATCCATTGAAGGCTCCTATCACTGCCTGACGGAGCTCCGCTTCGACTGTCACTGTAACATGGCTAGTAGCATATGGCATTATTGTCTCAATTGCTCAAACCAAGGTACCACATGCCAGTGCTCCAGTTCCGAAGGACTGTATAATGTAACTGATAACCTAATGATGAACTGCTCTACTGGCATTGGGTATGGTCTCTATGTTGGCATAATCGTGCCAATTTTGGTTCTGCTCCTGCTGGCATTCCTGGCTTTCTTTGTCATCCGGAGGAAGAAAGGGGTCCTAATCAACCAAGAAAAACGACCTTCCAACACATCAGAAGGCGCTTCTGAGCAATCGAGGTACATCAGCCCCTTCCCTCTGCCAGGAAGCACATTTCGGGACATGGAGCGCCACAAAGACTATGAGAACGTCTTGCATGACCTACCCAAGGACAAAGTGGGAAAAATGAAAAGCGGGCAAGGCAACCACCAGAGGCGGAAGCAGACCACCCCCAAAAGGTGAGCAATCGGGAGGCTTTGGGGACTTTGCTGATAATGGCCGAATTGGCCGTCGGCCTGGCATTCCGATGGTCTCGTTGCTGTTTTCAATACATTTGTTTTATTATTTATTTATTTATTTATTTATTTATTTATTTATTTATTTATTTATTTATTTATTTATTTATTTATTTATTTATTTATTTATTTATTAATTAATTAATTATTTAGATTTGTATGCCGCCCCTCTCCGCAGACTCGGGGCGGCTCACAGCAAGATACAGCAAATCATGACAAATCCAAATAAATTTAAAATATTTTTCATTTTTTAAAAAAGAACCCCATTTATTAACAAACACACACACAAACATACCATGCATAAATTGTACATGCCCGGGGGAGGTGTTTCAGTTCCCCCATGCCTGACGGCAAAGGTGGGTTTTAAGGAGTTTACGGAAGGCAGGGAGAGTAGGGGCAGTTCTAATCTCTGGGGGGAGTTGGTTCCAGAGAGTCGGGGCCGCCACAGAGAAGGCTCTTCCCCTGGGGCCTGCCAACCGACATTGTTTAGTTGACGGGACCCGGAGAAGGCCCACTCTGTGGGACCTAATCGGTCGCTGGGATTCGTGCGGCAGAAGGCGGTCTCGGAGATATTCTGGTCCAGTGCCATGAAGGGCTTTAAAGGTCATAACCAACACTTTGATTTGTGACCGGAAATTGATCGGCAGCCAATGCAGACTGCGGAGTGATGGCAAAACATTGGCATACCTAGGTAAGCCCATGACTGCTCTCGCAGCTGCATTCTGCACGATCTGAAGTTTCCGAACACTTTTCAAAGGTAGCCCCATGTAGAGAGCATTACAGTAGTCGAACCTCGAGGTGATGAGGGCATGAGTGACTGTGAGCAATGAGTCCCGGTCCAGATAGGGCCGCAACTGGTGCACCAGTTAACGAAGCAGTGGAAGTGATGTGCCGGTGCCTGGAGGCTGTTGGGGCCTGGATGGGTGTCAACAAACTCAAACTCAACCCAGACAAGACGGAGTGGCTGTGGGTTTTGCCTCCCAAGGACAATTCTATCTGTCCGTCCATCACCCTGGGGGGGGAATTATTGACCCCCTCAGAGAGGGTTCGCAACTTGGGTGTCCTCCTTGATCCACAGCTCACATTAGAGAACCATCTTTCAGCTGTGGCGAGGGGGGCGTTTGCCCATGTTCGCCTGGTGCACCAGCTGCGGCCCTATTTGGACCGGGAGTCACTGCTCACAGTCACTCATGCCCTCATCACCTCGAGGCTTGACTACTGTAACGCTCTCTACATGGGGCTACCTTTGAAAAGTGTTCGGAAACTTCAGATCGTGCAGAATGCAGCTGCGAGAGCAATTATGGGCTTCTCTAAGTATGCCCATGTTACTCCAACACTCCGCAGTCTGCATTGGTTGCCGATCAGTTTCCGGTCACAATTCAAAGTGTTGGTTATGACCTATAAAGCCCTTCATGGTCCCGGACCAGAATATCTTCGGGACCGCCTCCTGCTGCACGAATCCCAGCGACCGGTTAGGTCCCACAGAGTCGGCCTTCTTCGGGTCCCGTCGACTAAACAATGTCGTCTGGCGGGACCCAGGGGAAGAGCCTTCTCTGTGGGGGCCCCGACCCTCTGGAACCAGCTCCCCCCTGAGATTAGGATTGCCCCCACCCTCTCTGCCTTTCGTAAACTCCTTAAGACCCACCTCTGTCGTCAGGCATGGGGGAACTAAAACACCTCCCCCTTGCCCATGCTGTTTTGTTGATTGATTGACTGTGTGCCTGTTTTTTATATATATTGGGATTGTTTTATGAAATTACTAATTTTAAATTGTAATTAGGTTGGTGGGCATTGGATTTGTTATTGTGTACTGTTTTTTATTATTGTTGTGAGCCGCCCCGAGTTTTTGGAGAGGAGCGGCATATAAATCCAATAAATCTAATCTAATCTAATCTAGCCAGGCGAACCTGGGCAAACGCCGCCCTCGCCACAGCTGAAAGATGGTTCTCTAATGTGAGCTGTGGATCGAGGAGGACGCCCAAGTTGCGGACCCTCTCCGAGGGGGTCAATAATTCCCCCCCCAGGGTGATGGACGGACAGATGGAATTGTCCTTGGGAGGCAAAACCCACAGCCACTCCGTCTTATCCGGGTTGAGTTTGAGTCTGTTGACACCCATCCAGGCCCCAACAGCCTCCAGACACCGGCACATCACTTCCACTGCTTCGTTGACTGGACATGGGGTGGAGATGTAAAGCTGAGTATCATCAGCTACTGATGATACCTCACCCCATGCCCTTGGATGATCTCACCCAGCGGTTTCCTGTAGATATTAAATAGCAGGGGGGAGAGGACCGACCCCTGAGGCACCCCACAAGGGAGAGACCTCGGAGTCGACCTCTGACCCCCCCCACTAACACCGACTCGGGGTGGCTCACAACAGTGACAAAAACAATATATATTGACAAATATAAAAATAAAAATCTAACATAGCAATTACACATTTAAAAATCTAAAAGCAAGGAACCCCAATATAAAAAACATACATACAGTCATATAATGCACTAGAACTACATAGGCAGGGGGAGATGTCTCAGTTCCCCCACGCTTGACGACCGAGGTGGGTTTTAAGGAGTTTACGAAAGGCAAGGAGGGTGGGGGCAATTCTAATCTCCAGGGGGAGTTGGTTCCAGAGGGCCGGGGCCACCAGAGAGAAGGCTCTTCCCCTGGGCCCCTCCAAACGACATTGTTTTGTTGATGGGACCCAGAGAAGGCCTGATCGCTGGGTTTCATGTGGCAGACTTTACAGGACTTTAAACTTGCAGTGTTGTTGTTGTTGTTTTTTAAAAAAAACCTTGAGCCATGTTAAGACGAATGTCCAAGTGCTGCCTCTATGTTGGTTGAGGCAGGCAGGATTCCCTTGAGTACCACTTGTTGGGGGTCAAGGGAAAGGGAGGATCTTGCCTTCTCTTTCTGCTCAAGATCCCCATGGACAATTGGTGGGCCACTGTGGGACACAGAATGCTGGACTCGATGGGCTTTGGCCTGATTCAGCATGGCTCTTCTTATGTTCTTATGTTTTTAAGACATGTGGACTGCAACTCCCAGAATTCCCCAGCTACCTTAAAAAGCTGCTAAAATTGAAAAGTGCTGCATTAAACCAGTCTCCCCCAAACAAATGCAACGCAGAGACCCAAAATACACCTAATGACCACATTTGGAATACTGTGTTCAGTTCTGGAGACCTCACCTACAAAAAGATATTGACAAAATTGAACCGGTCCAAAGATGGGCTACAAGAATGGTGGAAGGTCTTAAGCATAAAATGTATCAGGAAAGACTTCATGAACTCAATCTGTATAGTCTGGAGGACAGAAGGAAAAATATTTAAATATGTTAAAGGGTTAAATAAGGTCCAGGAGGGAAGTGTTTTTAATAGGAAAGTGAACACAAGAACAAGGGGGCACAATCTGAAGTTAGTTGGGGGAAAGATCAAAAGCAACGTGAGAAAATATTATATTACTGAAAGAGTAATAGATCCTTGGAACAAACTTCCAGCAGACGTGGTTGGTAAATCCACAGGAACTGAGTTTAAACATGCCTGGGATAAACATAGATCCATCCTAAGATAAAATACGGAAAATGGTATAAGGGCAGACTAGATGGACCATGAGGTCTTTTTCTGCTGTCAGTCTTCTATGTTTCTATGTTTCTTAAGAGTCGAAAGCGCACAACATCATTTGCACGGCAGGAATTCATTCCAGTTGTACAGAAGAAATAAAACGGGAACTTCTTTAACTGCCCCTAGAACGTTAAAAAATGTAAAAGGAAAAGAAAAGAGTGTATTAAAAGCAGCATCACTTCCCTGTCTGTCAGAAAACTGGATTTGAACTTCTCTTTTTTGCTCCTTGCTTGCAATGTTCTGAGCCATCCAAAGTGACGCCCTTTGGGTCATCGAATCTGCAGCTATCTACGATTCTAGGTCATGCACAACTGTTGCTTGATTTGTGCATTGTGACCTCAGCATAAACAAAGGCCCAATTCTGTTTGAAATCTGAAAATAGCACAAGGAGTAAAAGGACGAGGGCGGGTGCATAGGGGTTGTTTTATTTTAAATTGCTTTTCATCAAGGCTCAGATTGTAGCAATTGAGGTATTTTTTTAAACCTGAACTTCCCCCTTTCTGAATTCCCATTTACATAAGGGAAGTTTGAATTTTCAATTCAGAAATAGATTGTGCGCATACGACAGTTTGCTCCATTTTTTTCCAGTTAATTTGCAATTCTTTTTTCCCCTAATATTCCCTATGGGTGCATAGATAAAACACTACAAAAAGGCAGTGGGTAATTTGATGAAACATATAACCGCATCATCATTTTTTGTGTGTGTGTGCGTTTTGCATCTTATTGATGCGCAAATAATGGTGAAATATCTCATTAAAGTGTCTTAGTACAATCTTGAATGGGAGATGATGACAAGCATCATCTTCTGTGTTAGCAAAAACTTCAGAAGAGAAGGATTTAGGGGTAGTGATTTCTGACAGTCTCAAAATGGGTGAGCAGTGTGGTCGGGCGGTAGGAAAAGCAAGTAGGATGCTTGGCTGCATAGCTAGAGGTATAACAAGCAGGAAGAGGGAGATTGTGATCCCGCTTTATAGAGTGCTTGTGAGACCACATTTGGAATACTGTGTTCAGTTCTGGAGACCTCACCTACAAAAAGATATTGATAAAATTGAACGGGTCCAAAGACGGGCTCCAAAAAATGGTGGAAGGTCTTAAGCATAAAACGTATCAGGAAAGACTTCATGAACTCAATCTGTATAGTCTGGAGGACAGAAGGGAATGGGGGGACATGATTGAAACATTTAAATATGTTAAAGGATTAAATAAGGTTCAGGAGGGAAGTGTTTTTAATAGGAAAGTGAACACAAGAACAAGGGGGCACAATCTGAAGTTAGTTGGGGGAAAGATGAAAAGCAACGTGAGAAAATATTATTTTACTGAAAGAGTAGTAGATCCTTGGAACAAACTTCCAGCAGACATGGTTGGTAAATCCACAGTAACTGAATTTAAGCATGCCTGGGATAAACATATATCCATTGTAAGATAAAATACAGAAAATAGTATAAGGGCAGACTAGATGGACCATGAGGTCTTTTTGGGCTGTCAATCTTCTATGTTTCTACCTCTCTACAATACGTCACTTTTTTTCAATGTCCTTGTAACTTCAAACAGTCACCAAACAAATGGTTATATGTCGAGGACTACCTGTAACCCAAAGGGCCTGAAAAACAACAGAAAATTAATTTTTCCAGTGCCCTCTTTGAATTCTTTTTTTTTAAAGAGAGGTGTTTTTCTAGTACAGGAATGTTCAAATGATTTTTTCCAATATTAAATAATCCAGTACTATAGCATTCAGTGAAAATTCAGCATCCAGAATGGGTCTTCTCTAGTTAACTGTCTGTTTTTGGTTTAGTTTTTTTAAAATTATATTAAAAATTCCCCACGTTGCATTGACTTGCTAACCTTACCAAGATGGACAGCAAAAATTGTTTCAAGTTTGAAATTCTTGCAGTGGGCAGAATTTAGAGCTTATAATACAATAAAGTAGAGAGCTATTTCTCGGGCTTCCTGAAATGCCTATGTGACTACAGGAAGTCTATCTTTTACAAAAAGCACAAGACTGCAATAAATTAGCTGAGTTTCTTAATTCTTTGGCAATTCCCATTCCCCAAAATACCCAAATTCTTCCAGGGGTGGGTTCCGGTTTTCTTCACTGCTGATTTGCTCAGCGATGTACTACATGTGCAGAATCTAATAAATAATAATAATAACAAAACTAAAACTAAAACCATTCAACGTACCTGATTCATTCCAAACACAATGAGATTGTGCTCATAGAAACATAGAAGATTGATGGCAGAAAAAGACCTCGTGGTCCATCTAGTCTGCCCTTATACTATTTCCAGTATTTAATCTTAGGATGGATATATGTTTATCCCAGGCATGTTTAAATTCAATTACTGTGGATTTACCAACCATGTCTGCTGGAAGTTTGTTCCAAGGATCTACTATTCTTTCAGTAAAATAATATTTTCTCATGTTGCTTTTGATCTTTCTCCCAACTAACTAACATATTTAAATGTTTTGATCATGTCCCCCCTTTTCCTTCTGTCCTCCAGACTATACAGATTGAGTTAATTAAGTCTTTCCTGATACGATTTATGCTTAAGACCTTCCACCATTCTTGTAGCCCGTCTTTGGACCCGTTCAATTTTATCAATATCTTTTTGTAGGTGAGGTCTCCAGAACTGAACACAGTATTCCAAATGTGGTGTCACCAGCGCTCTATACAGCGGGATCACAATCTCCCTCTTCCTGCTTGTTATACCTCTAGCTATGCAGCCAAGCATCCTACTTGCTTTTCCTACCGCCCAACCACACTGCTCATCCATTTTGAGACTGTCAGAAATCAATACTCATACTAACAGCCAGAGCATAGTATCAATGCTCAATGTCCTGCCCGCAAAAATGCATTTTTAAAACCTTTCAAAAAGCCAAGAGAGTGGAGGCGGTATGAATTTTTGGGGAAGTTGGTTCCAAAGGATCCTGTAAGTAATCTACCAATCTGCATAAATGTCAATCAGTATTTTTCAACCTCAGCATGTGGGAACTTCATCTCCCAGAATTCCCCAGCTAGCGTTGCTAGCTGGGGAATTCTGGGAGTTGAAGTCCACATGTCTTAACACTGTTGAGGTTTAGAACCACTGGTCTAGGTTACCCAGTTCATATAGCCAGGAACAAAAATAGGCAATTTAGGGCCTTTCATGTTAGTTTGTCCTGTTCCAGGGGGGAAATGCTCCTGGTTTGGCCCAGTTTGGGTTAACTAATAGTGGCGGCTGCCGGTGGTTTGGAGAACTAGTAGTGGTGGCAGCGCAAGGCTCCGCCCACCCCGGATGTTGCCATTTTCCTGTTTTTAACCCTCTGCGCACACCCAACAGTGGCGCTTCTGAACCGACAGGGAAGGTACTGTAAGTAGATTTTACCGCTGCATTGTGGAATCTGTAATCCAAAATATCCGAGTGGATTTTGGCCAGTTCCCCCATCTAAACTGGCTTTCACGCCGTCTTCTCTAATCCAAGAAGTCTCCTTCCTCTTCCTGTTGAGAGATTGGTCAATTTCCCCAATTCTCCAAATACCCGTAAACATCCTCTGAACGAGATGAATTGAGCTAAGAGACATATCAAGGCAAAAGAGGACGTCTAAGTACATCTTGCTTTTAGAAGAGGAGATGACTTTCCTTGTCTGGGTTCAGTGGGGTCAATCAAATTAAAAAAAGAAATTTATTTATTTATTTCTTAGATTTGTATGCCGCCCCTCTCCGTGGACTCGGGGCGGCTAACAACAGTAATAAACAGCATGTAACAAATCTATTGTTTAAAATAATTAAAAAACCCTTATTAAAACCAAACATACACACAAACATACCATGCATAAATAATTAATAATAATAATAATAATTATTATTATTAATTATTATAATTATAATTATAATTTAAAAAGCCTTATTAAAACCAAACATACACACAAACATACCATGCATAAATTGTATAGGCCTAGGGGGAAAAGGGTAGTTCAGTTCCCCCAAGCCTGACGACAGAGGTGGGTTTTGAGGAGCTTACGAAAGGCAAGGAGGGTGGGGGCAATTCTGATCTCCAGGGGAAGCTGGTTCTAGAGGGTCGGGGCCGCCACAGAGAAGGCTCTTCTCCTGGGTCCCGCCAGACGACATTGTTAAGTTGACGGGACCCGAAGAAGACCGACTCTGGGGGACCTAACCGGTCGCTGGTATTCGTGCAGCAGAAGGTGGACCCGGATGTATTCTGGTCCGATGCCATGGAGGGCTTTAAAGGTCATAACCAACACTTTGAATTGTGATTGGAAACTGATCAGCAACCAATGCAGATTGTGAAGTGTTGGTGTAACATGGGCATACTTAGACGAAGAGCCCAATGAAAGGACAGATGGTAGAACAACTGGCTTCAGAACTGAGGAACTGAATGAGAAATTCATCTGTAGCTCCTGCTAGAATAGGAAGGAAGGGGCAAGGACAAGGTTTTCCAAGCCCATAATCCTCCAGGGCTGATTTCATACAACGCATGACATTCTCAAACTGAATTACTTTGATTCCATACTGCAACCCTGTCGTATGCTTTTCTCAAACAAGCATGTCATATTATGGCTGAACATGATGGGTCCTACACCTTAGGATTGTTTGGATCCTGGTCAGGCAGGGTTTGCCATTCCCTGCTCTTGCCAGTGTGCTGCGCACACAGCTTCGGGTGACTGGCAGGTGTACACATACATCCCAGCGAGATTTTGCTTCTGCGCATACGCAGGAAGGAAAATGTCATGAGGGGATGGACGTGCTTGAGATCTCAACCTCTTTTTTTGTTCACTAGGGGTAGTGATTTCTGACAGTCTCAAAATGGGTGAGCAGTGTGGTCGGGCAGTAGGAAAAGCAAGTAGGATGCTTGGCTGCATAGCTAGAGGTATAACAAGCAGGAAGAGGGAGATTGTGATCCCCTTATATAGAGCACTGGTGAGACCACATTTGGAGTACTGTGTTTAGTTCTGGAAACCTCACCTACAAAAAGATATTGACAAAATTGAACGGGTCCAAAGACGGGCTACAAGAATGGTGGAAGGTCTTAAGCATAAAACGTATCAGGAAAGACTTAATGAACTCAATCTGTATAGTCTGGAGGACAGAAGGAAAAGGGGGGACATGATCGAAACATTTAAATATGTTAAAGGGTTAAATAAGGTTCAGGAGGGAAGTGTTTTTAATAGGAAAGTGAACACAAGAACAAGGGGACACAATCTGAAGTTAGTTGGGGGAAAGATCAAAAGCAACGTGAGAAAATATTATTTTACTGAAAGAGTAGTAGATCCTTGGAACAAACTTCCAGCAGATGTGGTTGGTAAATCCATAGTAACTGAATTTAAACATGTGTGAGATAAACATATATCCATCCTAAGATAAAATACAGGAAATAGTATAAGGGCAGACTAGATGGATCATGAGGTCTTTTTCTGCCGTCAGACTTCTATGTTTCTATGTTTCTATGTTCCTGCACATGTGCAGAAGCAAAAAATCCTAAAAAACTCACCAGTATTTCCCCCGATGAAATTTTGCCTCCTGCACATGCGCAGAAGCAAAATCTCACTGAGGTGCACGAGCACACACGCCTGTCACCCAAAGTTGCGCACGCAGCTCCATTTTATAAATATCACAATATCAAAAGGTTTCCCGTGTTCCCTTGATTTTTGCGGGTTCGAACTTCGCGAAAAGTCTATACCACGGTTTTTCAAAAAGATTAATTAAAAAATACTTCGCGGTTTCCCCCCCATACCACGTTTTTTCTCGCCCGATGACGTCATATGTCATCGCCAAACTTTCGTCCGCCTTTAATAAATATTTTTTTTAAATAAACTTTAATAAATAAACATGGTGAGTAATAATCTAAATGGTTGCTAAGGGAATGGGAAATGGTAATTTAGGGGTTTAAATTGTTAAGGGAAGGCTTGTGATACTGTTCATAGCCAAAAATGGTGTATTTACTTCCGCATCTCTACTTCGCGGAAATTCGACTTTTACTGGTGGTCTCGGAACGCATCCCCCGCGAAAATCGAGGGAACACTGTATATAATATTAGATAAACACACTGTTTCTAAGAAAGTTGTAGGCAGGGGTGGATTTCGGATTCTTCTACTGCTGGTTATTATTATTTTACTGAAAGAATAGTAGATCCTTGGAACAAACTTCCAGCAGACGTGGTTGGTAAATCCACAGTAACTGAATTTAAACATGCCTGGGATAAACATATATCCATTGTAAGATAAAATACAGGAAATAGTATAAGGGCAGACTAGATGGACCATGAGGACTTTTTCTGCTGTCAGTCTTCTATGTTTCTATGGTTCACTCAGGGACGCACTGCGTGGGGTTGCGCGTGTTACACCTACTAAAAAAACCTTCCGTGCATGCGCAGAAGCAAAAAACAAGATGGTGGCGCCTATGCAACCGCCACGAGAAACTGCTTGGGGGCGTGGCAGACCTGGGTTGCTACCGATTCCAGCGACCCAGGCTGCCAAGTTACTAACAGTTCTATAGAACTGGTCCGAACTGGTAGGAACCCACATAGGTGGACAGCTAGATAGAGCTATGGGACATCTGAGTTTTTAAAATGATTACCAGCATGCAATTTTTTTTAAGAAGTCTGATCAAGGTACAACCATGTTGTGTATTATTTGTGCACGTTTGTGATGGGCTGCTATACAAGTTTGGAATCTCTGGCGATGCCTAGATTAAAATGTAATTATTGATGTAAATGCAATAAGCCAAGTTCATTACATCTAGTAAGCAAAGTTCATTACATCGCAAAGACTCAAATAAGGGTGGATTGATTTCCGGACACACCCTAACCGAAATGAAATCATTTGTTGTATAAATAGCAGAGTTGCACAATTTCATGAATCGTTTTAGAGACTCGTGGCAATGCGGTGTTTGAGAGTTTTTGGGGAAGTTAAGATGGCGGTCCCAACACACATTAAAAAGGACAAGACTTTGGTTGTCCAGTCGGGGTCACCAAGTAGACTACAATATTTGATACACACAAACACAGACAGACAGACACACAAACACAGAACCTTGGTGGTGCAGTGGTTAGAGTGCAGTACTGCAAGCTACTTCTGCTGTTCACCGGCTGCCAGCAGTTTGGCAGATCGAATCTCAGTAGGCTCAAGGCTGACTCAGCCTTCCACCCTTCCAAGGTCGGTAAAATGAGGACCCAGATTTTTTGGGGGCAAGATGCTTACTCTCTGTAAACTGCTTAGAGAGGGCTGTAAAGCACTGTGAACCGGTATATAAGTCTGAATGCTATTGCTATTGCTATCCTTGGACAGATTTGGATTGTAAGGATGAGTGTAAATTCTAAGCAGAGTGGCTATGTGATGCCATTTATCTCTAAAAACAAAATATCCATCTTGAAGCAGCCTTGTTGAAGTTGTTTTGCACTTATTTATTCATTTATTCATTTATTTATTTGATGATTTGATTTGATTTGATTTGATTTGATTTGATTTGATTTGATTTGATTTGATTTGATTTGATTTGATTTGATTTGATTTGATTTGATTTGATTTGATCTGATCTGATCTGATCTGATCTGATCTGATTTGTATGCTGCCCCTCTCCGTAGACTCGGGGTGGCTAACAACAGTAATAGAAACAGCATATAACAACCCAATATTAAAACAGTTAAAAACCCTTATTATAAAGCCAAACATACATACAGCCACACCATGCATAAAATTGTAAAGGCCTAGGGGGAAAGAGTATCTCAGTTCCCCCATGCCTGGCGGCAGAGGTGGGTTTTAAGGAGCTTACGAAAGGCAAGGAGGGTGGGGGCAATTCTAATCTCTGGGGGGAGTTGGTTGCAGAGGGCCGGGGCCGCCACAGAGAAGGCTCTTCCCCTGGGTCCTGGCAAGCAACATTGTTTAGTTGACGGGACCCAGAGAAGACCCACTCTGTGGGACCTAACTGGTCGCTGGGATTCGTGCAACATCATCCACCCTTTCCATAGAAGTCCACTTTCTTGGTATGCCGAAAGAAATTTTGTTTTCAACATTTCCTAAGATGGGGGTAGGGATGGTGGAGAAGAATTTCATTTAAAATACTCAAGGTTGTAGTATCTTTTCTTTTTTTTAATTGGTCTGTGTGCTTGGCTTCCCTGTAGATTGCAACCTAATTTCTCCAGGGTTTCCATTAAATCTCAAAAAACAACAAGAGGGGAGGATCCCCTCCTTTGAGGCTACTCTAAGGATAAACAGCCAGCGAGCTTTAGAGAGATGGAAATGTGTGCGAGGGAGGAAATTATAACTTCAACAGAAAAGCCTTCTACAACTTCCAACCATCAAGTCAGCTCAAAAATGTGTCAAGACAAAGTTGACAAACTCAAATTACCTTATTTTTCGGTGTATAAGACACACCCTTTTCCTCCCTAAAAGAGGCTGATAATTTGGGTGTGGCTTATTTTCTGAATGTAGCTTTTTTCCCAACCATAATTAGCTGCTAATGATCTTCCCAGCTCTTACCTTACAGGCTCTTTCATTACTTCTCTCTGCTAAGAATGTTTTGCAAGCCCTAAGTCTCTGCAGGGTTTTTTTCATTGCTCCAAATGTTTCTTTCCAGCCCTAACTGGGTGCTATTAATGTTCCCAAGCTCTTTCATTGTTACTTTCTGCGAAGAATGTTTTCCAAGAATGTTTTCCAAACCCTTTGCAGGGTTCCCCCCCTTTTTATTTTTGTTTTTTTGTTTGTTTAGTTAGTTAGCTAGCTAGCTAGCTAGCTAGTTAGTTAGTTAGTTAGTGCAATACACAATGAGGGCTTTAGTGTGTGTGTGTGTGTATGTATGTATGTATGTATGTATGTATGTATGTATGTATGTATGTATGTATGTATTGTTCTGAGTTCGGGTTTTGCCCCGTGTAATATTTTGAGTGTCTATGCGACGTTTCGGTGAAATCACATTCACCATCATCAGGCTGAAGTTATAAGCTTCGTGCTGCTGTAAATATAGAATATATATATATATACAGTGATACCTCGTCTTACAAATGCCTCATCATACAAACTTTTCAAGATACAAACCCGGGGTTTAAGACTTTTTTGCCTCTTCTTACAAACTATTTTCACCTTACAAACCCACCTCTGCCGCTAGGATGCCCCGCCTCCGGACTTCCATTGCCAGCAAAGCGCCCGTTTTTGCGCTGCTGGGATTCCCCTGAGGCTCCCCTCCATGGGAAATCCCACCTCCTGACTTCCATGTTTTTGTGATGCTGCAGGGAAATCCCAGCAGTGCGAAAACTGGCGCTTCACTGGCAACGGAAATCCGGAGGTGGAGTTTCCCAGCGAGGGGAGCCTCAGTGAAATTGCAGGACTGCAAAAACACAGAGGTCCGGAGGTGGGGTTTCGAGGACTTTGTTGTTTTTGTGATGCTGGGATTCTCCTGCTGGGATTCCCCTGCAGCAACGCAAAAACACGGAAATCCGGAGGTGGGGTTTCATATGGAGGGGAGCCTCAGGGGAATCCCAGCAGCGCAAAAACGGGAGCTTCGGCTGGCAAAAGGGGTGAATTTTGGGCTTGCACACATTAATTGCTTTTCCATTGATTCTTATGGGAAACATTGTTTTGTCTTACAAACTTTTCACCTCATCCCGGAACCAATTAAGTTTGTAAGACAAGATATATATATATATATATATATATATATATATATATATATATATATATATATATATATATATATATGTTTTTTCTTATGTCGAACATTTAACACATATATATATATATATATATATATATATATATATATTCGTAGATTTTCACGGGTACAGGTAGGACAGTCTTGGTATATTCGGGTTTCTTCCCGTGTAGGATTTGGAAATTTCTGGCGACGTTTCGACGAGGTCCCACTCGTCATCTTCAGGCTGGTGTTTCTGTCCTTGTTCTAGGGCGAACACAGTGAGACCTGAGCTGCCTTCCTTCTATAAATACTGGTGGCTGGGTGTGGTTTGATGGCTCAGCAATTGCCTGATGTGTAGAAACTTCCTGGTGAGTCAGTGGGGTAACACCTGGGGTCGTTGATGTAACTGAGGTATGCTGATTAGTTAATGGTTGTGGATTAGGTGTGATATCCTGAGTAGTTGGAGCTTGCAGGCTACTTGATTGTTTTGCAATGTGTGTTCTGAGTCTGGTTTCAGTTTCTATGGCTGGGATACATTTGAGGGCTGGTTTTCAGATGTCTGGTAGGCGGGAGGTATCATCCCGCTTGTTCATATTTTGGGGATGTTTGTCAATCTCTATGGCTTCCATGATTATTCTTTTGCTGTAGTGTTCTGTTTTGGAAATTAATTTAGTACTGTCAAAATCAATTTCATGTCCTGTAGTTTTCATGTCCCTTTTCCAACACTTCAAAACTACAGGACATGAAATTGGTCCTTCTCACAACCCCGTTACAGTTACAAATGCCTACTGCTAACGTTTGTTTTACAAAGCTGTATTTTTAAAAAAAGAGTCATTGAGCTGTGCCAGCATCCAGAGGTCATGTGTTTCTCAGCTTTTTCTCTTAACTAATTTCCGGTTGGGCAATCTCTCCTTCTCTCTCTCTCTCTCTTTCTCCCTATCTACCCCCCCCTTTTTTTCTCTGCTTTGACTAATAGCCAGGAAAAGGAATGGAGAAAGTCCCCAATGAAACCCTATGCCTTGTTCCCAGCAGCAACTTCTTGGGCAGAAATGTGCTTCTTCAGTTGTGCTTAAAATAGTCCACCACAGAAGATTTTCAGGCTGCCTGAATCATTAGGGCCAGCTTCCCCCCCCTCACAAAATGATTTGTTTGTTTGTTTGTTTGTTTATTTATTTATTTGTCTGTCTGTCTGTCTGTCTGTTTGTTTGTTTGTTTGTCTCTGGAGAGGGGCGGCATACAAATCAAATAAATAAATAAATAAATGAATGAATGAATGAATAAATAAATAAATACATAAATAAACAAACAATAAATAAATAAATAAACAATAAATAAACAAACAAACAAATACTTTATTTATTTATTTATTTATTTATTATTTATTTATTGTCAATCAAATGCAGTGGTACCTCTACTTACGAACTTAATTCATTCCGTGACCAGGTTCTTAAGTAGAAAAGTTTGTAAGGAGAAGCAATTTTTCCCCTAGGAAAATATTGCGTGCGATTGCGGAAACCACAGGGAGGGTGGAGGCCCCTGTTTCCTCCCAGGAAATTCTTAGAGAAGCCCCACAGAGGATTCTCCCTGCCTTTTCCGGCCATGTTTCCTCCCAGGAGATTCCTAGAGAGGCCCCACGGAGGCTTCTCCCCGCCTTTTCCGGCCCTGTTTCCTCCCAGGAGATTCCTAGAGAAGCCCCACAGAGGATTCTCCTTGCCTTTTCCGGCCCTGTTTCCTCGCAGGAGATTCCTAGAGAGGCCCCATGGAGGCTTCTCCCCGCCTTTTCCGGCCCTGTTTCCTCCCAGGAGATTCCTACAGAGGCCTCACAGAGACTTCTCCCTGCCTTTTCCGGACAATAAATGTTTGGGGTTAAGATACTAGACCAGTGATGGTGAACCTTTTTTCCCTCAAGTGCTGAAAAAGCATGGGACATAATTCAATGGCCTGGAAGGGCAAAAACAGTTTCCTCCACCCCCAGAGGCCCTCCGGAGGCAGGAAGCATTCTGTTTCCCAACTTCTGGTGGGCTCAGTAGGCTCGTGTTTCTGCCTCCCCAGGCTCAAAGGCTTACTTGGAGGGTATAACGCCCTCTCCCATCCTCCCGGAGGCTCTCTAGAAGCCGAACATGCCCTCCAGAACCTCTGTGTGAGCCAAAAATTGGCTGGCCAGCACACGCATGCACATTGGAGCAGAGCAGGGGCAATAGCTTGCATGCCAACAGATATGGCTTTGTGTGCCACCTGTGCCATAGGTTTGCCATTGCTGTACTAGACTATACAGGACTTTTTAATGTGAACTACTTGGCCTCTTATATTTTTGTCCTAAATGTCAAAAACATGTCTTACAAACATCCTTTGTTTCCAGAAGAGTTTCCTCCATCATCTTCCTCTCCAGGGAAAGCACTTGACCCGTCTTCAACTAAAACCATGCAAGAGGTTTCGCTTTGTTTAGCCCTTCCTGGTATGGGTCTGTTGTGGTTAGCTCTGGCCCAGCTCTTGCCCCAAGAACTGTGGATGTGGGGGAGACATCCACATGCCGCAGGCCTGTTTTGCTCCCGGTGGAATCTGCTGATGAAGGCTCCTCTGACCAAGAAGACATGAGTGACAGGGAGGAGGAGAGTGTGGTAGACAGCTCAGAAGGAGATCAATTATCTAGCTCCTCCTTGGATTCAGAACAAGAGTTAATGATACAGCCACGCATGCGGAGAGCGATGCATAGACAACAACAACTGAGAGATTATTATCAAAGAAAATGAGGCCACCTGTGGTTGGGTGGGGCTGTGGTAATTAGTGAGGCTGCTATAAATAGCAGCCTGTGGGTTTGGCCATTGTGGAGGATTATCTGATCGTTGTGTTTCATGCCTGCCTTGCTGACTTTGACCTTTTGTGTGCTGATTTTTCCCCACTTTGAATCTAAACCAGGGCAAAGTGTGTTTCACTTTGTGAAAGAACAAGGACTGTGAATTGCCTCACAGCTGCAAGCTACGTATCACAGAACTGATAAGGGACTTGTACAAATTACCAGTTTGTTTGGAGACGAGTGTTCTTTGCTATACAAAAAGAGGGCTTAGTTTATATAGATTATAAAGAACATTGTTTTGAATTTTCAAACATGTGTGTTTCTGAAATTTGTATCTGTGAATTTTTGGGAGGATTCTACCAGAGAGCTCGACAGAACAGGGTCCAGGTTATCTGAGAATCCATCTGATGGGAGTAGCCGGTTCCAGTCATTTCAGTGGGGAGTGCCTACTTTGCCCAAATAATTTTGGCTGGCGTGGTCCAGAAGAAAAGCCTTGCCTGTTGGGTAACCCTCTGCTATTTGGCCTGGGCCCAGGGGTGGCCAACCAGGTAAGGAAGATTCTCCAGGCTGCCCCACATCTTGGTTTTTAATTTCCTATTCATTTTTTCTATTTTTTTATTTACCGTATTTTTCGGAGTATATGATGCACAGGAGTATTTATCTATCTATCTATCTATCTATCTATCTATCTATCTATCTATCTATCTATCTATCTATCTATCTATCTATCTTCATCTATCTATCTATCTATCTATCTTCATCTATCTATCTATCTATCTATCTATCTATCTATCTATCTACAATATCTATCTATCTATCTATCTATCTATCTATCTATCTATCTATCTATCTATCTATCTATCATCTATCTATCTATCTTCATCTATCTACAATATCTATCTATCTATCTATCTATCTATCATCTATCTATCTATCTTCATCTATCTATCTATCTATCTATCATCTATCTATCTTCATCTATCTATCTATCTATCTATCTATCTATCTATCTATCTATCTATCTATCTATCTATCTATCTATCTATCTATTAATTAGATTTGTATGCCGCCCCTCTCCGAAGACTCGGGCGGCTAACAACAATATAAAAAGACAATGTAAGACACACCTTGGTTTTTGGAGAGGAAAATAGGGGAAAATATGCCTATCAGGTATTCCCCTGGCTACCATCCTCAGTCTGGTCAGCTTCATTTTATCCCCTGGTTAGGGCTTAAAAAAACCTTATTCGGAGAGAGTAGCAATGAAAGAGCCTGCAAGCCAATAAGAACTGGGAAGACTGTTAGCACCTCGTTAGGGCTGGAAAAAAACTTATTTGGAGCAAGTAAAGCAATGAAAAAAAAAGCCTAAAAAGACTTAGGGCTGGAAAAACATTCTTTGCAGAAAGTACTAATGAAAAAGCCTGCAAGGTAAGCGCTTTGAAGATCGTTAGGACCTCATTAGGACTGGAGAAAAGCTTCAAAAAGCTAAATTCAGAGTGTAAAACACACTCAAATTTTCATCCTCCTTTAGGGAGGAAAAGGTACAAGACAAGGTCTTATACTCCAAAAAATACAGTATGTTTTTTTTGGTATTTGTTGATTTGACTTCTATAGCTACCCATCTCAGCAAAATGACTCTGGGTGGCTCTTAATTCAAAACATGTATCACAATTAAAATCTTACATGTTAAAGCAATAAAAACAGTAAAAAGCATTAAAAGAGTAAAACCATTAAAACATCTAATTTGAAATATATACAAAGTAAGGCGTCTGGTCTCTTAATGTTATAGCTGGGAGGTTGGGTCTTCGGTGCAAGTAATGCTTGGGTGCGTAGCCAGATTTTTAAAGTTTTATAAAAAATCTTTAAGTTTTTATCATAAGCCACCAAAAGTTGTTGTGTCAGTGACGTGGCCAGTTAGAAATTTAATAAATAATAATTGTTGCAAAACTTGAAACTCCTATTCAAATACAGGCAGACACCAAATAAAAGAAATCCATATACACGTAAAGAAATAATTAGCTTTTCATGAACACCGTAATGCTTTTTGAACATATGTTGTCTCTCTCCATTATTTTTAAATGAGGGTGAAGCACCTTTCCACTTTTGGGTAAATGTGTGAAGCATCTCTCCATGACGAATTGCAGATGGCAAGCTTCAAAATGGGATAAAAATGCATTTATTGCCATTAGGAGAGAAAGGAGGATAATTTGGAAAATAATTAGTCCTGCAGGGAACTTAAAGGTGAGATAAGTTGGAATATACTGTATATCTTCCACGGTTATGGGTGGAATCCATCAAAATGACACCTCCCTCTACATAGCTAGATATCTAGATGATAACTAGATGATAGACAGACAGACAGACAGACAGACAGACAGACAGACAGACAGACAGACAATAGAGATAAATTAGTGTTGTGGTTGGCTCGCATCCAGCTCCTTGGATCACAGCCTTTGAAGAGAATGAACCAGGTCCATCTGGGTATCATAGGCCAGTGTGTTTATCAGGGAAATTGGAAAGTAAGAGTGAGGGAGAGTTAGGGCCTGGGGATCCTCCAGATGTTGCAGACCCCCCCCCCCCAACTGTGGTAATGTCGATGAGGAGGATGGATATTGTGGACCCAATATTAGACGCTAGAATAAGAAGAATGAGAGGGAGACACTGCAGCAATGTAGATCTTGGCATTGAGTACTTCTATGCATAGTTTGTCATCACAGATAGTATAAAAGGGGAAGATGATGGGAATTTCTGGTGCAGAAGTTCAACATCCCTATATGAAGAGAGAGAACTAGCAGCCAAAGAGTCTCTCTCTTAAATCCTTCTGCAACCCTGCAATCCTAGCTTTGGAAGGCATTTGTGAGTACCTGTCCACGCCAAGAATTAAGGACTTGAATTTATGACCTTCTTTTGGACGTTTATCAGCTGTGTCTTTAATGCTGGACTTTTGGCAGTCGAACTGACGTTCCTCTGATTTTGTTGCTGTTTCCAGCACGTTTCTTTGAAAATAGACAAATATAAAGTGACTTTGCTTCCTAGTCTTCATAGGGGTTAAATTACTGCTAATTAGCTGGGCTGGACAGGATAGATAGATAGATAGATAGATAGATAGATAGATAGATAGATAGATAGATTTTATATGTGTCTGTGTATGTATATGTGTGTGTGTGTGTGTGTGTGTGTACACATAGTAGTCTCCCTTCATTTTCATTATCAGCAAAAACATGCATTGGCTGCTGATTTGTTTCCGGGCACAATTCAAAGTGTTGGTGATGACCTATAAAGCTCTCCATGGTATTGGACCAGAATACCTTCAGGATCGCCTTCTGCCGCACAAATCCCAGCAACCAATCAGGTCCCACAGAGTTGGCCTTCTCCAGGTCCCGTCGACTAAACAATGTCGTCTGGCGGGACGTAGGGGAAGAGCCTTCTCTGTGGCGGCCCCGGCCCTCTGGAATCAGCTCCCTCCAGAGAATTGTACTGCCCCCACCCTCCTTGCCTTTTGCAAGACCCTCAACACCCATCTATGTCACCAGGCATGGGGCATTTAGATCATGCCCCCCCTGTCCATTAAATGTTATGTGTGGATGTGATTGAGTTAATTGACTGCTTTTTAATGTAATGGGATTTTAGCTTATACATATAAGCTATATATATATATTTACCGAACTCAGAACAATCTACATACATATACCTGTGAAAATCTATGAAAACAAATATATATATAAATAACATGTTTTTTTGCTGAATTTGAAAATTAAGGGAGACTAGGATAGATCTATTTCGGCCTTATTTTGGCCTCATCAGCTAGCCATACCCACTGGGATTTGAACCTTTGACACAAATATATATATATGTAGGATTCAGAGATTTTTGGTGACAGTTTGACGAGTTCCCACTCGTCATCTTCAGGCTGGTGCTTTAGTCCTTGTGCTAGGGCGAACACATAGAGACCTGAGCTGCCTTCCCTCTATAAATACTGGTGGGTGGGTGTGGTGTGCTGGCTCAGCAGCTGTAAGCTGTCTTGAAACTTCCTGGTGAGTCAGTGGCGTAACTGACTAAAGCACCAGCCTGAAGATGACGAGTGGGACCTCGTCGAAACTTTACAAGAAATCTCTGAATCCTACACGGGAAGAAACCCGAATATGCCAAGACCTTCATACCCGTACCCGTGAAAATCTACAAAAACAAACAAATATATATATACAGTGTTCCCTCGATTTTCGCGGGTTAGCCTATACAGTACTACGGTTTTTTCAAAAAATATTAATTGAAAAATACTTTGCGGGTTTTTTTTCTATACCACAGTTTTTCCTGCCCAATGACATCATACGTTATTGCCAAACTTTCATCTGGCATTGCTGATTGGCCAAAATCTCGGCCAATCAGCATTGTTATCGCAGGCCATTCTGTTTTTGTTTTTTTTAAACATTGCTTAATCATTTGAATGTAAAGAAGTTGATTTCTCCATATCATGAGTCATTTGATCTAGGGCCAATGTTTCTCAATGAGCTGGCTGGGGGATTCTGGCAGTTGAAGTCCACACATTGTCAGTGTCCCAATTAACTTCCGAGAAATAGATCAGAGCCTAAACCTTGGCCTTCTTCCAAGTTCCAATTTATTAAAAGAGCCATGTTGGTTACAAACCGTAGTCAACCCGATACTAACTTTTCCTACAGTTCTCCACCCAGGTTAAAGTTCATCCCTTGTCCCCAAATCCACAAGTTTAACATATGGGTGTGGGCAAACTTTCGACACCTAAGGGGAAAAAATGTTTGCCATCAGAGTTATAGGATTTTCTGCCTGAAAAGAGGGTTGGACTAGAAGACCTTCAAAGTCCCTTCCAACTCTGTTGTTGTTATTATTATTATTACATGGACCACTCCGGTTCTCGCAGTGTCCACAATCCTCCCCTGTTCTTCTGGCTGGTGCTGAACAAAAGATGACCTTGAATCTCTGGAAAGAATTTGTTGCGGCTAGTATTTTTCCCCTCTCGTGCAACCACCCCTCCCAGTTTATTTATTTTTATTTATTTATTTATTTATTTTGTCCAATACACAATACATATAGAAGACAATAGACATGAGGTAATATATATAAAGAAAAATATAAAAATAGAGGAGAAGATATATGGAAGGAAGAAAATATATATGATTGTTCTGTCGAGCTCTCTGATAGAATCCTCCCAAAAATGCAGATACAATTTCAGACACACACACGTTTGAAAATTCAAAACAATGTTCTTTATAATGAAAATTCACTTAAACCAAGCCCTCTTTTGGTATAGCAAAGAGCACTGGTCTCCAAACAAATTGGTAATTGGTACAAGTCCCTTATCAGTTCTGTGATACTTAGCTTGCAGCTGTGAGGCAATTCAAAGTCCTTCTTTTTTCACAAAGTGAAACACACTTTGCCCTGGTTTAGTTTCAAAGCGGGGGAAAATCAGCACACAAAAGGTCAAAGTCAGTAAAGCAGTCACGAAACACAACGATCAGATAATCCTCCACAATGGCCAAACCCACAGGCTGCTATTTATAGCAGCCTCACTAATTACCACAGCCCCACCCAACCACAGGTGGCCTCATTTTCTTTGATAATAATCTCTCAGTTGTTGTTGTCTATGCATCGCTCTCCGCATGCGTGGCTGTATCATTAACTCTTGTTCTGAATCCAAGGAGGAGCTAGATAATTGATCTCCTTTTGAGCTGTCTGCCACACTCTCCTCCTCCCTGTCACTCATGTCTTCTTGGTCAGAGATTCCATCAGCAGATTCCACCGGGGGCAAAACAGGCCTGGAGCATGTGGATGTCTCCCCCACATCCACAGTCCTTGGGGCAGGAGCTGGGCCAGAGTTAACCACAACATATGATATATGAGATAAAGAAAAGACAATTGGATAGGGGACGAAAGGCACACTAGTGCACTTATGTACGCCCCTTACTAACCTCTTAGGAACCTGGAGTGGTCAATCGTGGATAATCTAAGGGAGAAATGTTGGGGGATAGGGGTTGACACTATTGAGTCTGGTAATGGGTTCCACGCTTCGACAACTCGATTGTAAAAGTCATATTTTTTACAGTCAAGTTGTAGCGGTTAATATTAAGTTTGAATCTGTTGGGTGCTCTTGTGTTCTTGCGGTTGAAGCTGAAGTAGTCATTGACAGGTAGAACATTACAGCATATGATCTTGTGTTCCCACAGTACTATTCTACTTGTGGCAGGCCAAAATGTCCAATTCAAAACAATGGCTTCAGCCTGACACACATCTTAAAAGTTCTACACTACTGTAAAGTCTCTTTACTTCATAATGTGATTTAACATCTCTTTGTATTATGTTTTTAAGATTAATTGCCGTTTTTACTCTATGTCTAGCCTGTGCTTATACAGGTGCATAGACAGGTGAATAAATTTGCTATTATAACAGCTCCCTTAAAATCCCTCAAAATGGTCACCAAAGGAAAATAAACATAGAAGATTGACAGCAAAAAAAGACCTCATGGTCCATCTAGTCTACCCTTATACTATTTCCTGTATTTTATCTTAGGATGGATATATGTTTATCCTAGGCATGTTTAAATTCAGGTATTGTGGATTTACCAACCATGTCTGCTGGAAGTTTGTTCCAAGCATCTACTACTCTTTCAGTAAAATAATATTTTCTCATGTTGCTTCTGATCTTTCCTCCAACTAACCTCAGATTGTGCCCCCTTGTTCTTGTGTTCACTTTCCTATAACAATTTATAATTAAATTTATAATTAATAGATAAATTATTTAATTTATAATTAAATAAGTGCACCATTGTGCCTACTGTCGCTGTCCTAATGTTTTATTGTCTTCTTTTATCATTACTTGCTACTTATCTTATGCTTATACAAATGACAACCCTATACTTGTTCGACTAAATAAATACATAAAGTTTAAAACAACATTGCATATCGTATTGGATCAAAAATGATAGGAGGATCAAAATGTATTCTGAGCAGAGACAGGTTACAAGCAGTGTGCCACAAGGGTCTGTTCTGGGTCCTATTCTTTTTAATAGTCTGGAGGACAGAAGGAAAAGGGGGGACATGTTCGAAACATTTAAATATGTCAAAGGGTTAAATAAGGTTCAGGAGGGAAGTGTTTTTAATAGGAAAGTGAACACAAGAACAAGGGGACACAATCTGAAGTTAGTTGGCGGAAAGATCAAAAGCAACATGAGAAAATATTATTTTACTGAAAGAGTAGTAGATCCTTGGAACAAACTTCCAGCAGACGTGGTTGGTAAATCCACAGTAACTGAATTTAAACATGCCTGGGATAAACATATATCCATCTTAAGATAAAATACAGGAAATAGTATAAGGGCAGATTGATGGACCAGGAGGTCTTTTTCTGCCGTCAGTCTTCTATGTTTCTATGTTTCTATTCCATGGGGGGCCATGACAATAATGTCTTTTGTTTGGGGGATTTTGGGCCCTCAGGTCTCCATCAGAAGGTGAGAACGCAGATTCCTCTGAAGGCCATCAGCCCGTCTATGCCAACACTCATGAATTATATTACAACTGCAGTAAGAAGTCTATCCCGGAAACAGTAGAGGACGTCTACATTATTCCAGACCAGTGAGACCGTAACTCCATCAACATTGCTATGACCCAAAACAACCTCTGGGTGTCAGCGTTCCAAATAGCACCTGAGAAATAAACCAAGTCCCAGTCCAATTCTCTCAATCAGAGCTCGATTTATTAACAGAACCATGGTGGTTACGCCATAGCCATTCCGATTCTGAATAGTTCCCAGAATCCCACCTGGGTTAAGGTTCATCTTACATCCCCCACACCCACAAGTTCAACACGAAAGCCAGTGTACATGGGTTTATCAACTTCTCTTCAGTTGAGGCAGAACAAATGGTGACCTTGGCTCGGAGAAAGGAATCTTTGGTTGTGTCTAGTAATTTTCCCACTGACCACTCACTACCCCTCCCATCCCCCCTTATGCTGTGACAGGCCGAAATCTCTAACTCCACGATGGCTTCGGCCTGACACTGGGCCTTTCCTGTTGCCATGGCCCTTCTCCAGAACACCATCCCCCAATTCATTTGGTCCCAATTGGCTGGCATTCTGTACATTTCTGAAGAGCTAGATGGGACCGACAGACTGGATGAGACCATCACTGCGGCCTTGTCGTGGTTATGGTGGTGTGGTGGAATGGATTGTCTTCAGGCCACATTAGGTTATCTTCTCCTTGTGGTTTCACTTGATGTTCATCATGTTTGTTTTGTTGATTTGGATTACCTGTGTTTGGTACCTATCAGGTAGGAGACCTCCTCTGCTGTTGCCCCACACTTTGGGGCATGTTAATCCCCAGAGGTAAGAGGAACCCCAATACTTCTGGCTTTCTTGGTGAAGGTTAAGACGTGGCCCTACCAATGAACATGGGAGTCTACAAAGGATGAGGTAGCCTTAGGGCAGTGATGGCGAACCTATGGCACGGATGCCACAGGTGGCACGCAGAGCCATATCTGCTGGTGCGCAAGCCATTTCCCTAGCTCAGCTCCAATGTGCATGTTTGTGCCGGCCAGCTGATTTTTGACTTGCACAGAGGCTCTGGGAGGGCGCTTTTTGGCTTCAAGAGCCTACAGAGGGATGGGGCAAGTGTTTTTAGCCTTCCCCAGCTCCAGGGAAGCCTTTGGAGCCTGGGGAGGGAGAAACACGAGCCTACTGGGCCCACCAGAAGTTGGGAAACAGGCCATTTCCTCCTTCCAGAGGGCCTCCAGTGGGCAGGGGAAGCTGTTTTCGCCCTCCCCAGGCATTGAATTATAGATATGGCACTCGCGCATGGGGGATAGTGCGCACGGACGCTCTTTCGGCACCCGAGGGAAAAAATGGTTCGCCAACACTGCCTTAGGGAATAGGGGTTGGCCTAAGGACACTCCCTCCACCTTGTTAACCTGAATTCTTTAAACTATGATTTTTCTCTTTTAACTTGTAAATTTTAACCTTGTTCTTAATTCTGTTTTTAACCATGTGTTTAGATTCTTTTATGATGTGATGGTTAAACTTTTCAGAGTGACTTAGGGTGGATGGGCGGTATAGAAATGTAATAAATGTAAATAAATAAACAAATATAATAAATGAATAAACGGGCATTTTGTGTTGGTGTTTCATTTTCATGAGGAACCAGTGTGCGGGCCATGAAACCAGGAGGCTAGAGTTCTAGTTCATGCTTTAGACAAGAAATCTGGCTGGGTGACTTTGGACCAGTCACCATGAGTTCTAATCCTGTGTAGCCACAAATGTTGGCTAGATGTGATCTTGGGCCAGTCACTGTCTCCTCACCGGGTTTCTGCTGTGAGAAAAATAGGAGGAGGAACATTGAGTGTGTTCACTTCCTTAAGTTGCACAGTATTTATAAAAGGCAGGATAAAAATTTAACAACAGTGGAATATGGGAGTCGTGAAACGCACTTCTTATGGCTCATGCTTGTGTTGACTTCCTTTCTCCTCCCTTTATCAGAACGAAGGATTGATAAGTTCAGCTAATCTACTGCCACCCCTTCCTAGAATTGATTTGATCATAATGAATGCTTTAAACCAGTGATGGCGAACCTATGGTACGGGTGCCACAGGTGGCACATAGATCCATATCTGCTGGCACATGAGCTGTTGCACTAGCTCAGCTCCAACATGCATGTGTGTGCCGGCCAGCTGATTTTTGGCTCACACAGAGGCTCTGGGCAGGCGATTTTGGCTGGGGGGACGAGGAGGGTGTTTTTACCCTCCCCTGGCTCCACGGAAGCCTTTGGATCCTGGGAAGGGCAAAACAAGAGCCTACTGGGCCCACCAGAAGTTGGGAAACAGGCTGTTTCCAGCCTCCAGAGGGCCTCCGAGGGGCAGGGAAGTTGTTTTTGCCCTCCCCAGGCATTGAATTATGGGTGTGGGCACTTGCGCATGCTTTCGGCACCCAAGGGAAAAAGCTTTGCCATCACACCATTCTTTGATGATGCATGATACAATTTTTAAAAAATTCAACCTTTCAAGCAAGGGTGATTTATTTCTTCATCTATAGGGGGCAGTGTTGCTCTCCTTTTAGGGCAGAATCGGAAAGAAAGAATAGCTGGGTTATAGACTTGGTCATCTGTATGTGAATTGTTTTATGCAAAGATAAATCTCTCGGTGGTTAATTGGACTTACTCTCAGGTAAGTGAATGCTGCAGGATTCTGAGAGCAGATTAAAAAGTAACGGATGGAAATGTTCAAAGAGAGATCCAATCTCTTGGATCCAATCTTCTCCAGTCTAGAATTAAGGAGAAATTTCCTGACAATGAGAACAATTAATCAATGCAATCTGTCATCTGCACCTCTATAACTTGGTTTGGTTCTGCAACCCAACAGGACTGACATAGACTTCAGGGAATAATCAGAACTGCGGAAAAAACAATTGCTGCCAACCTGCCTTCCATTGAGGACCCCTCACATCCTGACCCCTCACATCCTGGACACAAACTGTTTCAACTCCTACCCTTCAAACGGCACTACAGAGCACTGCACACCAAGACAACTAGACACAAGAAGAGTTTTTCCCTGAATGCCATCACTCTGCTAAACAAATAATCCCCTCAACACTGTCAAACTATTTATTAAGTCTGCACTCCTATTACGATTCTCATCATTCCTATCACCCATCACCTCCCACTTATGACTGTATGACTGTAACTTGTATCCTTAAATTTTTTATTGATATTGATTGTGTCCAGATTGCTTATTTGACCCGTATGACAATCATTAAGTATTGCACCTCATGATTCTTGACAAAAGTATCTTTTCTTTTATGTACACTGAGAGCATATGCACCAAAGACAAATTCCTGGTGTGTCCAATCATACTTGGCCAATAAAACATTCCATTCCATTCTATTCTATTGAACGGGTCCAAAGACGGGCTACAAGAATGGTGGAAGGTCTTAAGCATAAAACGTATCAGGAAAGACTTAATGGACTCAATCTGTATAGTCTGGAGGACAGAAGGAAAAGGGGGACATGATCGAAACATTTAAATATGTCAAAGGGTTAAATAAGGTCCAGGAGGGAAGTGTTTTTAATAGGAAAGTGAACACAAGAACAAGGGGACACAATCTGAAGTTAGTTGGGGGAAAGATCAAAAGCAACATGAGAAAATATTATTTTACTGAAAGAGTAGTAGATCCTTGGAACAAACTTCCAGCAGACGTGGTTGGTAAATCCACAGTAACTGAATTTAAACATGCCTGGGATAAACATAGATCCACCCTAAAATAAAATACAAAAAATAGTATAAGGGCAGACTAGATTGACCGTGAGGTCTTTTTCTGCTGTCAGTCTTCTGTGTTTCTATGTTGTTTCTATGTTTCTATGTTTCTATGTTTCTATGTTTCTATGTTTCTATGTTTCTATGTTTCTATGTTTCTATGTTTCTATGTTTCTATGTTTCTATTCTATTCTATTCCATTCTATTCCATTCCATTCATGTGTGTACGGATGTGTGTAAATCAGTGTTTTCATTATTCCAATCCTTCCTGTGCGTTCAAAATTATTCATTGTATGGGTCCCATCATTAACATGACATACTGTAGATTATAGGTGGCTAAAGGTAAAGGCTTCCCTCTTTCCCCTCAACTCTAGAGGCTGGTGCTCATTTCCGTTTCTTAGCTGAGGGAACGAGCAGTGACCAAAAACATTTCTGTGGTCATATGACCAGCATGAGTATACACCAAAAGCATATGGAATGCTGTAACCTTCCTACTGAAGTGGTACCTATTGTTCTACTTGCATTTGCCTGCTTTCGAACTGTTAGGTGGACAGGAACTGGGGCAAGGTTGGGAACTTGGGTCTCAAACCAGGACTGTCAGCTTACCAGCTGAGCATCTTTAACTGCTGAGCCACTGCAACTCCCCCACCCCCACAACTATAGGTGGTTAAGCAAAGGCTTGCTCATATTTGACACATGCATGTCATAACCCCTAGTCCCCAAAGGAAATGGGCTGCAATGTCAGGGGAACCTCAGACCTCAGGTTTCAAGGCTTCCAGGTTGGCACGCTTTATGGCTGGGATGGCACTTGGAGTGCCATCATCCGAGCTTTGAACTTGACCCTTTCACAGCTGTAATGTGGCTGTAGCATATGACCATGCTGTTGTTTACCTAGAGAGTAACTTCCTGATGATTCAAACCACTTCACCTACTTTCTCCCTTCTTAGGAGCAACCAAACCAAGGATATTTTTTTCCGCCTTTAGATCTTGAGTGATAGTTGACTTATTTTAAAGATGATTTGTCGAGGATAGGAGCCTCCGTGGTGCAGTGGTTAGAGTGCAGTACTGCAAGCTACATATGCTGATCACCGGCTGCCAGCATTTTGGCAGATCAAATCTCAGTAGGCTCAAGGTTGACTCATCCTTCCATCTTTTCAAGGTCGATAAAATGAGGACCCAGATTATTGGAGGCAATAGGCTGACTCTCTGTAAACCACTTAGAGTGGGCTGCAAAGCACTGTGAAATAGTACATAAGTTTAAATGCTATTGCTATTGCCAGCTATCCTTGTTAGAATTTATGTGGCCGCCCAACTCATTCATGGTCATTCTGGGCAGCTTATAGAAATAAAAGCCCAATACAAAATACAATAAGTCCTCATCCAGCCTGGTGGCAGAAATCAAACCAATCGCTTGATGGGCTCCATATCACTCTGGAATCCCCCAAAGGTCTTCAGGACCTTTTCAAAGAGCATCAAGGTGAGAGCCAATTTTCTTGCTGTAAGGATGATGTTTGAGAGGGAGGGAATTGTTCTGTCCGGCCCAGTTAATTATCAGAAATTAATCCCTAAAGAAGACTCAAGAGCCGGGGTGGTGCAGCAGGTAGAGTGCTGTACTGCAGGCCACTGAAGCTGACTGTAGATCTGAAGGTCAGCAGTTCAAATCTCATCACCGGCTCAAGGTTGACTCAGCCTCCCATCCCTCCGAGGTGGGTAAAATGAGGACCCGGATTGTGGGGGCAATAGGCTGATTCTGTTGAAAAGTGCTAGTACTAACATGTTGTAAGCCGCCCTGAGTCTAAGGAGAAGGGCGGCATAAACATCGAATAAAATAAAATAAAATAAAATAAAATAAAATAAAATAAAATAAAATAAAATAAAATAAAATAAAATAAAATAAAATAAAATAAAATAAAATAAAATAAAATAAAATAAAATAAAATAAAATAAAATAAAATAAAATAAAATAAAATAAAATAAAATAAAATAAAATAAAATAAAATAAAATAAAATAAAATAAAATAAAATAAAATAAAATAAAATAAATAAAATAAAATAAAATAAATTAATTAATAAATTTGTCTGAAACATTATAGGGCTGTGATAGCAAATCTATGGCTCATGCACTATAGGTGGCACCCGGAGCCATATCTGCTGGCACACAAGCCATTGCCCTAGCTTAGCTCCAGCACACCCCTGCATGCTGGCTAGCTGATTTTTGGCATGTGTGGATGCTCTGGGAGGGCGTTTTTGGCCTCCGGAGGGCCTCAGGGGCATATTTTTGCCCTTCCCAGGCTCCAAGATAGCCTCTGGTGCCTGGGGAGGGAGAAAAACAGTCCTATCAGATCCACTGGGCTGTTTCTGGCCTTTAGAGAACTTCTGGAGGGCGTGGGAGCCCTTTCTACCCTCCCCAGGTTCCAGAGAAGCCTCTGGAGGCTGGTGAAGGTGAAAAAGAGACCTACTGGGTCCACTAGACGTTGGGAAATGGGGGGGGGGTTGTGCATGCATCCGTGGGGGGTGGGCAACATTGAATTATGGGTGTGGGCACACTTTTGGCACCCAAGGGGAAAAAAGGTTTTCCATGGGATGGACTCAAAGACCTCCAAGGTCTCTTCCAGCTCTGTAGTGATCAAAAGAGATGCCTGGGGGAAAACAATCTTTGAGAAGCATCAGTCTTTTAAAAAGTGCTCTTGCACTGCACACTCTTTGGATCTGGTCAACTGTTGTGTGTGTGTTTGTGTGTGTGTGTGTGATTTGAGGACAAGAGCACCTTGACTCTCACGCAAGGAGCCAACCCACTTCCTCTCCTAGGCAGCCGTGATATTAACCGTGCTTCTTGAGGTCACAAACCATATCTGACTTTGTTTTCTTGAGATGTTTCTCACCATGGTGCTCCTGTTCCAGCTCAACCAGAAATTCTGGGCTGAGAGGAAGAGGCGATTGCCCCCAGGGCTTCCAAGCATGAAAGAAAAATAAGGAGTGTTTTGATTTCCTAGCAGAACATAACACACAACATAACCCACCCACCCAAAAAAGAATGTACACCCCCTGTACCTAAAGCACCAAAAATGTAGCAATTAAGCAAATTAAAAAATCCGGAAATTGCTCCTTCTTCTGTTCTACTTAAGCGATCTTAAGTTTATCTGTCTCTTTTTGTCTCAGCTTTATTTGAGACTACAGCAAAAAGGGGGCGAAGTTCCAAATCTCCCTCTAGGCTACTGCACAATATACAGCTCTCCATTTGTGAACTGGGCTCACTTCTTGCCTTAACAAAAAAGAGAAAATCTGTAGTGACCTCATTAAAGATGAAGCCATCGGGGTCAAGGGGAATAAGGAGAAATAAAGTAAAAATATTTTTGGTACGGGGATTTCTATATGATCCAGCCTGCTTCTGTCAGGACAATTAATTGTGGTGTTTGGAATATTTTGGACCCGATCACGTGGCTTTGATCTTGCCATTAGAGTACAGTATATGCCTAAATTACATTTACAGAACTCGCATAATTTTAATTGAATTTTTAAATTTCAGATCTTTATTTATTGTTTTAATGTTTTAATGTGTATTTTATTCACTTATTTAGTCTGTAAGCCTCCCAAACGCCCCTTCAGTGAGATGGGCAGCATACAATTTTGATAGATAAATTAGAGGAGAGGGAGAGGAAGAGAGAGAGATGGTAGATAGATAGATAGATAGATAGATAGATAGAAAGAAAGAAAGAAAGAAAGATAGATAGATAGAAAGAAAGAAAGAAAGAAAGAAAGAAAGAAAGAAGGATGGATGGATGGACGGACGGACGGACGGACGGACGGAGAGACAGATAGATAGATATGATAGATGGATGGATGGAGGGAGGAATGGATGGATGGATGGAGGGAGGGAGGTATAGATAGGTAGGTAGGTAGGTAGATATGATAGATGGATGGATGGAGGGAGGGAGGAATGGAGGGAGGGAGAGATAGATAGATAGATAGATAGATAGATAGATAGATATAGACAGACAGACAGACAGACATAGATAGATAGATAGATAGATAGATAGATAGATAGATAGATAGATGGTAGACAGATAGGTGATAGATATAGATGATAGATGATAGATGATAGATAGAATGATAGATAAATAGATGATAATCTAGTTACTGAATTATTAATACTAATAGGAAGATATTAAAGCAGGCTCATTAAAGCCCATCTATATTTTCTTAGGAATAGATCAGAGCTGGATTATATTGTATAGATCAGGGGTGTGAAACTCAAGGCCTGGGGGCCAGATCCGGCCCATAAGATACTTAGATCTGGCCCGCGGGGCCACCCTGGAAACAATGAAAGACCTCAGTGCTTTTGCCAGCGAAAACAGACTCCCAAGCACCATTTTTGGCTGCCATGGCCTCCTGCAACCCTCTACCAATGAAAATGGAGCTCCATTTTTACTTGCAGAGGGTTGCAGGAGGCCGTGGCAGCTGAAAATGGAGCTTGGGAGTCTGTTTTCGCTGGCAGAGCGCTCAGGCCTATTGTCCTTCTTCAACCACCTTCGTTGCCAGTGTTAAATTTGCATGTAAATGAAGAGGTGAGTTGCAGGAACAGTTCAGCACATTTATTATTAGCTAGAACCAATACAGACTTCTGCCTGGCTGCAGGGAATACGCTTTTAAGAACTTCCCTAAGCCTGCTGGCCACTGGCAATAGTTTATTTCTCCCGTCACTAAATTGGCCAATCAGCAGCAGTGATGGAAAGCCATACTCCGTATGTCAGTACGTAACAGTTTGTATATGGGCTAAGTTGTATCCCATATAATGGCTGGCCAACTGTTTGATTGATGCTGGGATGTAAATTTACTGTCTGTTGCCTTTAAAATTTAGTTATTGTTACAGTACTCTTTCGGGCAGTAGAAGTACCATAATTTACTCTACTTGGGCTGTTAATTACCTAGTAGCCTGAAATACAGCGCCCAAGTATTTAAAACATTTGTCGTGCTTTAACTCATATGAATCAATTGCCCACTTCTGGACTTGTGTTTCTTCTCTCTCTCTCTTTCTCTCTCTCTCTCTCTCACTCTCTCACTCTCTCTCTCTCCTTCCCTCCCCCCTCCCCCTCTCTCTATATCTATATATATCTATCTATCTCCACCCAAGGGGTAATAAGTAACTACTTTAGTTAGACTATTTATAGCTACAAATATCAGAATTGCACAACTAGTATATTTTTCTATGACGTTGCATGGATGTGAAAACGGGATAAAAAAAGAATTGATACTTTTGAGCTTTGGTGTGGAAGAACTCTTCTGAGAAAGCCAAGGACAGCTAAGGGGCAAAAATCAGTGAATTCTCACTCAGGAAATAAATGACGGGGGGTCATTTTTAATACATTGGATACATAATATGAAGACTCAAAAACCAGTGCAGCCTGAAAAGCAGAGCACATCACTGTTCATGTCGCTCATATCTGGACCAGCTAAAGCATCCAAGTGGTCTTCAAGGGCAGCCCCATGCAGAGCACATGGCAGTAGTCAAGATGTGAGATGACGAGGGTGTGAAAGGAAAGTTAAGGAAAGAATGCAACGGGTACACTAGATGAAGCTGTGCAAAAGCCTATTCCGGCCACAGCTGAACAGCTGTTCATCAAGCAGGTATTTGTGAGTTCAAGGACACCCTTGGGGTGTCTACCCCTTTTATTTCAGGAGAACTGAATCTTGCTTCCAGAAGATATTCCCTGCTGTGTAATATCTACATGAAATCGCTGGGTGAAATCATCCGAGGGCACGGGGTCAGTTACCATCAGTATGCTGATGATACTCAGCTATACATCTCCACCCCGTGTCCACTCAGTGAAGCAGTGGAAGTGATGGGTCTGGAGGCTGTTAGGGTTTGGATAGGTATTAAAAGGCTCAAACTCAACCCCAACAAGATGGAGTGGCTGTGGGTTCTGCCTCCCAAGGACACCTCCATCTGTCCATCCATTACTCGGGGGGGGACTTTTGACCCCCTCAGAGAGGGTTTGCAACTTGGGCATCTTCCTTGATCCACAGCTGACTTTGGAACATCATCGTCCTGCAGCAACATCCTTCCCTGTCGGCGACTACTTCAGCTTCAACCACAACAACATAAGAGCACACAACAGATTTAAACTTAATATTAACCGCTCCAAACTTGACTGTAAAAAATATGACTTCAGCAACCGAGTTGTCGAAGCATGGAACACATTACTGGACTCCATAGTGTCATCCCCAAACCCCCAACACATTACCCTTAGATTATCTACGGTTGACCTATCCATATTCCTAAGAGGTCAGTAAGGGCCGAGTACAAGTGCACTAGAGTGCCTTTCGTCCCCTGTCCTATTGCTCTCCTATATCTCCTATACCTTTCTTCTAGTCCTATATCTCTTCTTCTATTCTTTCATTGATATGTTCTATTACTATATCTTCTTTTCTATTATTTCTTAGATATATTTTACTATGAGTATCTCCTCTATAACCTTCTTCATGTATTTTACTATGTGTATATAGATATATACCCACTAAAACCCTCATTGTGTATTGGACAAAATAAATAAATAAAATAAATCTTTCGGCTGTGACGAGGGGGGGTACTTGCCCAGGTTCGCCTGGTGCACCAGTCGCGGCCCTATTTGGACAGGGAGTCTTTACTCACAGTCACTCATCACCTCGAGGTTCGATTACGGCAATGCTCTCTACACGGGGCTACCTTTGAAGAGTGTTTGGAAACGGCAAATCGTGCATAATGCAGCCGTGCGAGCAATCATGGGCCTCCCGAGATATACCCATGTTTCTCCAGCACTCCGTGGATTGCATTGCTTGCCGATTGGTTTCCGAACACAATTCAAAGTGTTGGTTATGACCTATAAAGCCATGACCTACATGACCATGACCTACATGGCATTGGAACAGATTACTTGCGGCACCGCTTCCTGTCGCATGAGACCCAATGACCGGTTAGATCCCACAAAGTCGGCCTTCTCCGGGTCCCGTCAACTAGACAATGTCACTTGGCGGGGCCTAGGGGAAGAGCCTTCTCTGTGGGGGCCCCAGCCCTCTGGAATCAGCTCCCTCCAGAGATCCACACTGGCCCCACCCTCCTTGTCTTCCCAAGAGTCTCAAGACTCATTTATGCCGCCAGGCTTGGGGCCATTAGATCCTAGCCCCCTGGCCAAACAAATGTAGTATATGTTTGTTGTGTGAATGGCAATGACTGATTTTAATACTACAGGGTTTTTAAATTAGCTGTTTTAAATTAATTGAATTACGATGTTGCTTTTTAAAAAATGTTGTAAGCTGCCCGAGTCGTTCGAGAGGGGTGGCATATAAATCCAATTAAATAAACAAACAAACAAACAAACAAACAAACAAATAAATTTATTTATTTATTTGTTAGAAACATAGAAACATAGAAGACTGACGGCAGAAAAAGACCTCACGGTCAATCTAGTCTGCCCTTATAGTATATCCTGTATTTTATCTTACAATGGATATATGTTTATCCCAGGCATGTTTAAATTCAGTTACTGTGGATTTACCAACCACGTCTGCTGGAAGTTTGTTCCAAGGATCTACTACTCTTTCAGTAAAATAATATTTTCTCATATTGCTTTTGATCTTTCCCCCAACTAACTTCAGATTGTGTCCCCTTGTTCTTGTGTTCACTTTCCTATTAAAAACACTTCCCTCCTGAACCTTATTTAACCCTTTAACATATTTAAATGTTTCGATCATGTCCCCCCTTTTCCTTCTGTCTTCCAGACTATGCAGATTGAGTTCATTAAGTCTTTCCTGATACGTTTTATGCTTAAGACCTTCCACCATTCTTGTAGCCTGTCTTTGGACCCGTTCAATTTTGTCAATCTCTTTTTGTAGGTGAGGTCTCCAGAACTGAACACAGTACTCCAAATGTGGTCTCACCAGCGCTCTATATAAGGGGATCACAATCTCCCTCTTCCTGCTTGTTATACCTCTAGCTATGCAGCCAAGCATCCTACTTGCTTTCCCTACTGCCCGACCACAGTGCTCACCCATTTTGAGACTGTCAGAAATCACTACCATTATCACTATCACTATATATATATATACCGGTATATATATATATATATATATATATATACACACACACACACACACACACACACACACACATATATATATATATATATATTTATTTATTCGACTTCTATGCTGCCCAATCCCGAAGGACTCATGGCAGTTTATAACAATAATAAAAATACAATATAAATAGATACAAAGCCATAAATAAATATTTATGGACCATCCACTTCAGATTCCAGTCTCAAATATTGTCAGTTGCTCACAGCACCAATGTAAATGGTGCGTAAGAGATTCTGGCACAACTATAACTATGGTGAATGATTACGTCTGATGAATGTGCCTTGCTCCGTACTTTTCCAGACTCTAAATAAAACTGATCTGAGTGCAGGACAATTCCTAGAAATTCAGCCTGGCTTTGAACCCTGCCCAGCTGAACCTATAATTTGCAACTCAAATAATACTTTGCCCATCCCATTGCTAGCAGCAGTCAGGAGAGATACTATGCAAGATAATTGCGGAATGCAGAGTAACAGGGTCAGACAGGAGCTTCTAGTTGAACCTCTGCTCAATCAGGAGACCCTTTACTAATGATTCTCAACCTGTAGTTCGTGGACTGCTGGGGGAGCCAAGATGTGTTCAAAGGAGATCTGAGAACAAAACGCACAGGTACGGTATATGTGGTACCTTGGTCAACAGTAGTAACTGTGAGAGGGACCTTGGACAACCATTTGAATATGAGCCAGCAATGTGCAGCAGCTGCCAAAAAAGCCAACACAGTTCTAGGCTGCATTAACAGAGGGATAGAATCAAGATCATGAGAAGTGTTAATACCACTTTATAAGGCCTTGGTAAGGCCACACTTGGAATACTGGATTCAGTTTTGGTTGCCACGATGTAAAAAGGATGTTGAGACTCTAGAAAGAGTGCAGAGAAGAGCAACAAAGATGATTAGGGGACTAGAGGCTCAAACATATGAAGAACAGTTGCAGGAACTGGGCATGGCTAGTTTAATGGAAAGAAGGACCAGGGGAGGCATGATAGCAATCTTCCAATATCTCAGGGGTTGCCACAAAGAAGGAGTCAATCTATTCTCCAAAGCACCTGAGGGTAGAACAGGAAGCAATAGGTGGAAACTGAACAAAGAGAGAAGTAACTTAGAACTAAGGAGAAATTTCCTGACAGTCAGAACAGTTAATCAGTGGAACAGCTTGCCTCCTGAAGTTGTGAATGCTCCAACACTGGAAGTTTTAGGAAGATGTTGGATAACCATTTGTCTCAAGTAGTGTAGAGTTCCCTGCCCAAGCAGAGGGTTGGACTGGAAGACCTCCAAGGTCTCTTCCAACTCTGTTATTATCATCATCATCTTCCCCATCATTATCATCGTTGTTATCATTATCATTATCATCGTTATTATTATTATTATCATGTCAATACAACACAGCAAACGAGATCACTATGCTGGATTTCGTATTTCATCACCAGTCGGGTGCTTCCCAAGCACATAGGACTGCGTAATGTAGCGGCGAATTATGTTTGCCAATCCCAGTAAAGCAGCCTTTTGCAATTGACAGATGGAGATTTTGTCAATTCCGATGGTTTCCAAATGTCCATTGAGATCCTTTGGCACTGCGCCCAGCGTGCCAAGTACCACTGGGACCACTTTCACTGGCTTATGCCAGAGTCGTTGTAGCTCGATTTTTAGATCTTCGTATTTCACTAATTTCTCTAGCTGCTTCTCCTCAATTCTGCTCCCCTGGGATTGCGATGTCGATGATCCATACTTTCTTTTTCTCCACAATCATGATGTCTGGTATGTTATGCTTCAGAATTCGGTCAGTCTGAAGTCAGAAGTCCCACAGTAGTTTTGCTTGTTCATTTTCAACCACTTTTTCGGGCTTATGATCCCACCAGTTCTTTGCCACTTGTAAATGGTAGTTCCGGCACAGGTTCCAGTGGATCATCTGTGCCACAGCATCATGTCTATGCTTGTAGTCAGTCTGTGGGATCTTTTTGCAGCAGCTAAGTATGTGATCGATTGTTTCATCTGTTTCTTTACAGAGTCTGCACTTTGGATGGTCGGTTGATTTTTCAATTCTGGCTTTGACAGCATTTGTTCTAATGGCCTGTTCTTGTGCCACCAGTATTAATCCTTCTGTCTCCTTTTTGAGTGTTCCACTTGTAAGCCATGACCAGGTCTTTTCTTTATCCATTTTGCCTTCAATCTTCTCCAAGAACTGGCCATGCAATGCTTTCTTCTGCCAACTGTCCATATGACATTATTGTTATTGTTGTTGTTGTTGTTGTGATGATGATGATGATGATGATGGTGGTGGGAGTTGAAGTCCACAAGTCTTAAAGTTGCCAAGTTTGAAGACCTCTGATTTAAATCTTGAGTTAAGTTTTGGGGGTATTTAAAGGGGTAAAGAAAAGTTCAAGAACCACTGCCCTATACCATTCCAGACAAATGGCTCTCCAACTCTTCTTAAAAATCTTGGAGCACCTACAACGTTTATCAGATAGATGATAAATTGATAGGATTATGCCTACCAAGCATCACACAGGCCATAAGTAGATATCCCCCCCCTCAATTCTTGAACCTGGTTGGAATCCACCTCTGGTCCAGGTGCAATGCACCAGATTGTCCTCTATCATCACTTGGAGGTTCAACTTGTAGAGGAAACGGACAGGGGAGATTCCCATTCCTTATTCTACTGGTGCACTGCGCGCACAGCTTTACTTTTCTGGCATATGCACAAACGCATCCCAGCGAGACTTTGCTTCTGTGCATGCTCAGGAAGCAAAATCTTGCAAGGGGACACATGTGTGTTCGTGAAATTTTGCCTCTTTTTTTTGCTTCTCCACATGCGCAGAAGCAAAAAAAAAAAAATGCCGAAATCTTGCGTGCGCCCATGTCCCATCACCAGATGTTGCTTCCTGCACATGGACAGAAGCATAATCTCACTGGGATGCACAAACTCAACCCGGATGAGATGGAGTGGCTGTGGGTTCTGCCACCCAAGGACAATTCCATCTGTCTGTCCATCACCCTGGGGGGGAATTATTGACCCCCTCAGAGAGGGTCCGCAACTTGGGCGTCCTCCTCGATCCACAGCTCCCATTAGAGAAACATCTTTCGGCTGTGGCGAGGGGGGCGTTTGCCCAGGTTCGCCTGGTGCACCAGTTGCAGCCCTATCTGGACCGGGAGTCACTGCTCACAGTCACTCATGCCCTCATCACCTCGAGGCTCGACTACTGTAATGCTCTCTATATGGAGCTACCTTTGAAGAATGTTCGGAAACTTCAGATCGTGCAGAATGCAGCTGCGAGAGCAATCATGGGCTTTTCCAAATATGCCCATGTTACACCAACACTCCACAGTCTGCACTGGTTGCCGATCAATTTCCGGTCACAATTCAAAGTGTTGGTTATGACCTATAAAGCCCTTCATGGCATCGGACCAGAATATCTCCGGGACTGCCTTCTGCTGCACGAATCCCAGCGACCGATTAGGTCCCACAGAGTGGGCCTTCTCCAGGTCCCGTCGACTAAACAATGTCGTTTGGCGGGCCCCAGGGGAAGAGCCTTCTCTGTGGTGGCCCCAACTCTCTGGAACCAGCTCCCCCCAGAGATTAGAACTGCCCCTACTCTCCTTGCCTTTCGTAAACTCCTCAAAACCCACCTTTGTTGTCAGGCATGGGGGAACTGAGACATCTCCCCCAGGCCTATACAATTTATGTATGGTATGTTTGTACGTATGTCTGCTTATTAATGGGGTTTTTAAAATATTTTAAATTGTAAATTATTAGATTTGTTATGAACTGTTTTATTGTGTTGTGAGCCACCCCGAGTCTACAAATCTAATAAATAATAATAATAATGCAGTAGAAATGAAACTGCGTGTGCAGAGCAATTTTCGCTACCAGTGAGCCATCCTCATACATACTGGTAGCAACCCAATACTAGTAACGGAGAGGAAGCGAAGCCCTGAAACCCCAGACTATTCAATTAGGGTGGGGGTGGAGGCAACATTTTAACAGAACACAGAACAAAATTTGAAAGCAGCAGAGCCATCCCATCGTTTTCGTTTTCTGCAAATGTTTCCCGCGGGAGATCTTTTGAAGGTGTAGAAAGTTAGCACGCACACACCCCTCGCCTAGAAGAATATGTTATGATTTTTTAAAAAAGCAGAATATTATTGGGTCCAAAGATGGGCTACAAGAATGGTGGAAGGTCTTAAGCATAAAACGTATCAGGAAAGACTTAATGAACTCAATCTGTGTAGTCTGGAGGACAGAAGGAAAAGGGGGGACATAATCGAAACATTTAAATATGTTAAAGGGTTAAATAAGGTTCAGGAGGGAAGTGTTTTTAATAGGAAAGTGAACACAAGAACAAGGGGACACCATCTGAAGTTAGTTGGGGGAAAGATCAAAAGCAACATGAGAAAATATTATTTTACTGAAAGAGTAGTTGATGCTTGGAACAAACTTCCAGCAGACGTGGTTAGTAAATCCACAGTAACTGAATTTAAACATGCCTGGGATAAACATATCCATTGTAAGATAAAATACAGGAAATAGTATAAGGGCAGACTAGATGGACCATGGGGTCTTTTTCTGCCGTCAGTCTTCTATGTTTCTATTATATTTCCCCTGAAAGAGAAATTTTTAAAAAATCTTAAGGGAGACAGGAGTTGAGAGTCCCTTCCATTATAATTTCATGCCCATTGAGAAATATTGGGCCTGCCCATCTGCAAAACAAAAGACCTTCAACTCCAGAGGGATGGGATTAAGACACGGCCCCTCAGGACATAATAGGATTAACTCACCGCCATCCAGCAGCAGAGTTCACCACATCGCACAATCCCCTAATCCCCCTCCAAACTTTAACCAAATTTAGCTCAGACAACCTACACAGCCAGCTACGATCCCTACAACAGCCAGTAGAAAATGTGCTCTTGCACAGGAACAGGAAGTTCAAATGCAAAGCCCCCCCCCTCACTCTCAACTCCATGTGGTCAGCTGCCCAGAATCACACGTGGTTGGTGGGCCTGCTTCATCGATAAATGGACCCTCTTTCCAATCAGCCTCCATCCTGTGCCTTTCTCCCATCTTGGAACACACACTGTATTTTTTGGAGTATAAGATGCACCTGACCTCCATTAATTTATTCAATCCAAATTATTACCCTATTTTTCAGAGTATACGACCCACCGGAGTATAAGACGCGCCTTAGTTTGGGGGAGGAAAATAGGGAAAATAATCTGCTTACCAGATATTCCTCTGGCTAGTGTCCTTAGTCTGGTCAGCTTCAGCACATTATTTTATCCCCTGATTAGGGCTTAAAAAAAAACCTTATTCAGAGAGAGTAACAATGAAAGAGCTTGCAAGGAGGTAAGAGCTTGGAACATCGTTAACCCCTGGTTAAGATTGGAAATAAACATTTGGAGCAAGTTAGAGCAATGAAAAAAATGGCAAAGACTAAGGGCTTGGAAAACATTCTTCGCAAAGAGTAACTATGAAGGAGTTTGCAAGCTGATAAGAGTTGGGAACTTTGTTAGCACCTGGTTAAGGGTGGAAAGAAACATTTGGAGCAAGTAGAGCAATAAAAAACCCCCTATAAAGACAGGGTTTGGAAAACATTCTTGACAGAGAGTAACAATGAAAGAGCTTACAAGTGGGTAAGAGCTGGGAACATCATTAGCACCTGATAAGGGCTGGAAAGAAACATTTGGATCATGTTAAAGCAGTGGTTCTCAACCTTTCTAATGCCGCAACCCCTTAATACAGTTCCTTGTGGTGACCCCCAACTATAAGTTTAGCGCCAATTCTTCCAACAGATCTTTAAGCTGATTGGCAAGAAGTCAGAGGGACACCCCCCCTGTAAATGCCTAATTGGTTGGATTGTAAAAATATGTTCCGAGATGCAAGAATAGAAGCTTTAGTTGCTAATACCATCGGAAATTTGTCTTTTCCCATGGTCTTAGGCGGCCCCTGTGAAATGGTCGTTCGACCCCCAAAGGGGTCCCGACCCCAAGGTTGAGAACCACTGTGTTAGAACAATGAAAAAATCCCTAAAGTAAAGACTTAAGTAAAGTAAAGACTTAGGGCTTGGAAAATATTCTTTGCAAAGAGTAACAATGAAAAAACCTGCAAGGCAAGAGCTGGGAAGATCGTTAGCACCTAGTTAGGGCTGGAAAAAAAGAGCTTCAAAAAAAAAGCTACATTCAGAGTATAAGACATTGAATTTACTCTCCTCCTCCCTGTCACTCATGTCTTCTTGGTCAGAGGAGCCTTCATCAGAAGATTCCACCGGGCGCAAAACAGGCCTGCGGCATGTGGATGTCTCCCCCACATCCACAGTCCTTGGGGCAGGAGCTGGGCCAGAGCTAACCACAACAGTATTTTATGAGGTTTTTTTTTTTCATAGGGTGAATGGCTTTGGAAAACGTGAAAGTGGCATTTGCGTACGCGAGTGTGTGAGAAGGAGAGAGAAAAGGAGGGAGGTGGAGAAAAAGAAAGTGTTCTTCTGGTCTGTCTATGGGTGCACAAAGCATTGCATTGGCTGCTGATCAGTTTCCGGTCACAATTCAAAGTGTTGGTAATAACCTTTAAAGCCCTGAATGGCATTGGACCAGATTACCTCCGGAACCGCCTGCTACCGCACAAATCCCAGCGACCGATAAGGTCCCACAGAGTTGGCCTTCTCCGGGTCCCGTCGACTAAACAATGTCGTTTGGCGGGCCCCAACGGAAGAGCCTTCTCTGTAGTGGCCCCGGCCCTCTGGAACCAACTCCCCCCAGAGATTAGAACAGCACCCACCCTCCCTGTCTTTTGTAAACTACTCAAGACTCATTTATACCCCCAGGCATGGGGGAGTTGAGATAGTCCTTCCCCCTAGGCCATTACAAGTTATACATGGTATGTCTGTGTGTATGTTTGGTTTTATAATAAGGGTTTTAGTTGTTTTTTATTATTGGATTGTACATGTTGTTTTTATTATTGTTGTTAGCCACCCCGAGTCTACGGAGAGTGGCGTCATACAAATCCAATAAATTATTATTATTATTATTATTATTATTATTATTATTATTTGCAAAATGGGAAAATAAAATGAAAGCAAGCCAACGTTTTGAAAAGAGTCCCGTCAAATTTAGAATTTTCTAAAAAACGTAAAGGAAATTATTTAAATCGGCAAACTCTCTGGACTAGAGGCAGGACAGAGGAGCTCTGGGCCTGCAGAAGATGCAGACTTAAGCTTTGCCGTCTCTGCGTGATCAGAGCCAATCGCTAGCAAAGGGGGGGGGAACTTTTCTCCGTCTAAAGGAGCTGCCAACTGGAATAGCCCACGGAAGATTCGATCCAAGTCTGATTTGGTTTAAGGCGGTTTCTTATGTTCTTCGATAAATTACACTGAAATAATTTTTGAACACAGGCCCTGGGTGGGTTGGCAATTAATTAGCATATTTATTGGATTTCTATATTGCTCTCTAGCAAGCGCTTAAGACTGGCCTGCGGAGAGTTTGCTCCTAAGCCAAGGAAGCAAGGAAAAGGAGACAGCCAGGATGGGGTGGAGTACAGGATTGGGGTCCTGCCGGTTTGGCTAATTGCGCGCAGCTCTGCGGTTCTGGTGCACGAGCGTGGGTTCGAGCACAATTTTGCTTTCTGCAACTGTGCAACTAGCAAAATCTCGCACGGGGAGGATTGAGTTTCGATGAAGGGTTTTTTTTGCTTCTGCACATACTTCCTTGCAAAAACCCCACCGAAACATGCACTTAAGTTTCCGATGCATTTCATCTTGACAAAGAGGACCGGAGCGGACAGAGGTGACGACGGGGGCCAGATAAAACCCTGGGCTAGGTTCTTGTCCAAAAAAATGCCACCAGTTCAGGGTCCGACATAGTATAGATTCGCCAGACAGGAAACGGCACATTCGGGAGCAAGTCAATGGGACAGTCATACAGCTGGTGTGGGGACAACTGGTCCTGGGACAACAAAAGTCCAAGAGTTTGGCCATGCACTGCAGGCTTGGAAATGAAAGGAAATTTTGGAACCACACAATGTGAGAGTCCGCAGCCACGGGTTGCATGATGGCCTTAAATGGCCTGGATAGTAACACCCGATTATCTATCATTGTGACCAGCATAGGAGGATCCCCTGGGCACAATGGAACAGCACAATGAAGAGCGAACGCCTCGTCCATGAAGTTCATGATTACTCCAGAGTCTAAGGCGTGCGCTGGGATCCCGCGGGCGTGATTATCAATGAACCCCTTGGTATCTAAGATCAAATGCCAAAGTCTCCAACTCAAACGATGGCTTCGGCCTGACACTTTTAATCCTGGTCTCATATTATATAACAAGAAGGATGACATTTTAACAAGAGTAGAACTGAGGATGACTCAACCTTTTTCATGCAAGGCCTGGAGACAAGCTGAAGGTAACATTAACAGAGATACACACCAAGTCAGGCTTCTGCAATGGTTAAGTACAACTAGTGAAGGGCTGCACATTTTTTTACTACCATGCTGTGGGCGTGGCTTAAAAGTCATGTGACTGGCTTAAAGGTAGCCAACTTGACGTCACTCACGTCAAGGGTTAGGGTTAGGGTGCCTGGCCTCTCCTCGCCTCAAAGAGATTTCTCTATCTATTTGCTATTACTGAACATCCAAAAATTTTTAATTCTATGTATATATGCCATATGTGTACATACATATTACACAGAGGCACATAAAAATATACATTATCTACTATATGAAGTGTATGTACACACACACACACACGCACTACTCTTCTAAAATTATTATTATTATTATTATTATTATTATTATTATTATTATTATTATTATTATTATTATTAATTTGACTTCTATGCCGCCCAATCCCAAAGGACTCAGGGCAGCTTACAACAGCGGTACAAATACAATAAGAATAACTACAAAACAAGAAAAGAAGTTGAATAGTTACCGGAGGTAAAACATAACAAACTTAAAAACCTATTTAAAAGTTGTTATATAAAAAAAGAAAAACACACTCATATACAAACACACTCATTATACATCTTCAACCTCATTTACTATGATAGGAAAAACATAGCCAGAGCCCAGAAGGGGAAAAAAAGAAAAAAAAAATCAATTTTTTTTTACCGGTTTTGTGTACCTGACCATACCCGTAGGAGCCCATCACTGGGTACAACTAAAAACAGTCCTAAATTACTATGCATCAACTTATATAGGGTTCCTGCTTAGGCAGGGGGTTGGACTTGATGACCCGCATGGTCCCTTCCAACTCTAACAATAAATAAAATAAATAAATAAAATAAATACTCCTAAATTAGTGTGGATTAGTTTATTTGAAAACCTGACTTTTGGTGTTCCAAGAGATGCTGCTCTATCTTCCTCGGACAAGAATTTAACCCAGTCCTGTTTAGTCTTTTATGAAAATCATTCTACTTCCTGCTCCCGATTCCCTGACCTCTGGCAAAGCGTGTGAGACAGATGCTGGAAAAAGAGGTGGAGTAGAGTCCATGAATCCAGGAGACACCTAGCTGGAACTTTGGAGATGTTCCTTGGTCTCTGAGTCAGCATGGCAGCCAGCCAAGAAGATGAGCTGGAAGGGATAGGAGATCAAAGAATGATGGCCTAAACAAGGTCCTAACCCAGGGGTCGGCAACCTTAAACACTCAAAGAGCCACAGAGGTTCCAAATGAAAGCCCCCACCCCCCATTCAATTCTGGAGCCAACCGCCAGTACATTGTGGATCATATTCTGTTTGATATTATTATTATTATTAATTATTATTATTATTAATAATAATAATAATAATAATAATAATAATAATAATAATAATAATAATATTTGTATGCTGCCCTTCTCCGAAGACTCGGTGCGGCTCACAGGATACAATGTACACAATACAGCAACAAATCTAATCAATTAAAAATTACAAACTAAAAACCCAATACAGTAAAATCAATTAGCCAATTCATTCACAACCACACATTTCATTTATTAAATGCAGGATGGGGGGCTTGATCTAATTGCCCCAAGCCTGGCGACATAAATAAGTCTTACGACTCTTATAAAAGGCGAGGAGGGTTGGGGCGGTGCAAATCTCCAGAGGGAGCTGATTCCAGAGGGCTGGGGCCACCCCAGAGAAGGCTCTTCCCCTAGGCCCTGCCAAACAATATTGTCTGGCTGATGGGACCTGGAGAAGGCCAACTCTGTGGGACCTAACAGGTCGCTGGGATTCATGCGGCAGAAGGCGGCCCCATAAGTAATCTTGTCCGATGTCATGTAGGGCTTTATAGGTTATCACCAACGCTTTGTGTCCGAAAACCAATCGGCAACCAATGCAGTTCAATCCAATTATGGATAAGAGGATGAATTCAGCCAACGAAATTAATCTGCGGGAACTGATGGGATGATGAGACAAGGTAAGAAGATATATGGTTAGTAGAATTTGAGACCAAGATATAAAGAATAAATTAGAATTGCTTCATAATATGTAAATAGACATACAGTACTGCTTTTACATTAAAATGGTATATAGAAAATATGCCCCCATTTTGGTGGAGGGGTATGAATGTTGTTTGGTGATGGGCACTTTGAGCGCCGAGCACATTGTTATGTGTTGTGTGAATATTATATTGTTATCCTGTTATTATATAAAAATCAATTTAAAATGTATTTTAAAAAATTCTGGAGCTGACCGGAAGTCCAATTCCCCCACCATAGAGTCTCCTCCTAGTGTGGCATCCTTACCAAAAGCCCTATCAATAGTGGAGCCAACCAGCAAGAGGGAGCCACAACCAAGGGATGAAAGAGCCACCTGTGGCTCCAGAGCCTTGGGTTGCTGACTGTTGTCCTAACCCATAAAGGTCAGGACTTTTCACGTACGGTGCCACTAACTCTTCTGGAGATGCTTTGGTTAAGGAAGGAAAGGTGAGAATGGATAGATTAACTGATCAAATTCGCAGACGACACCAAGCTGGCGGGGGTAGCCAATACCCTAGAAGACAGGCTCAAATTACAGAAAGACCTAGACAGACTAACACAGTGGGCCCACATCAACAAAATGATGTTTAACATTGACAAGAGCAAAGTCTTTCACCTAGGCAGAAAAAACCCTGGACACACATACAACCTGGAAGAAACCCCTCTTAGCAGTAGCGACTGCGAAAGAGACCGGAGTCTTGGTGGACAATCAACTAAACATGAGCCAACAATGTGCAGCAGCAGCTAAAAAAGCCAACACAATCCTAAGCTGCATCAACAGGGGAATACACTCCAAGACCAGGGAAGTCTTAATACCACTCTACTACGCCCTGGTCCGACCACACCTGGAATATTGTATTCAAAAGAGACATTGAAACTCTGGAGAAGGTGCAAAAAAGAGCAACCAAGATGATTAAGGGATTGGAAACCAAGACTTAAGAAGAGAGACGGAGGGAACTGGGCATGGATAGCCTAGAGAAAAGGAGGGCCAGAGCGGACATGATAACAGTCTACAAGTATATGAGGAAATGTCACAGAGAGGAGGGGATCACTTTATTCTTCAGGGCACCAGAGGGCCGGACGAGGAACAACGGCTGGAAGCTGACCAAGGAGAGATTCAACATGGAGATAAGGAGGAACTTCCTGACGGTCAGAACCATCAACCAATGGAACAACCTACCAGCGGACGTTGTGAACTCCAACACTCTGGACATTTTTAAGAGAAGATTGAACTGCCACTTGACTGGTGTACTATAGGGTTCTTGGTTGGGCAGGGAGTTGAACTCGATGGCCTTCATGGTCCCTTTCAACTCTAACAATAAATAAATAAATAAACATTGGAAGGACCTGAAATCAAATCCTCAGTCAGCCATGTTAAATCCTTAGGCCAATCATTACATGACAAGGTAAACAATCCACGCAGGATTGTTCTAAGGGTAAAGTGGAAGAGGCCCCCCCATCTATTGCCCATACGCGAGTGCCCACACCCATAATTCAATGTCTGGGGATGCTGAAAATGGCCTCCTCCACCCCTCCTGGAGGCCCTCTGGAGGCCTGAAAAAGCCCATTTTCCAACCTCTGGTAGGCCTGGTAGGCTCATTTTTCGCCCTCCCCAGGCTCCAGAGGCAAAAATGCCCTCCCCTCCCCCCCCAGAGGCTCTCTGGATTTGTTGCCATGGGTGTCAAGATATAGGAGTGTTCATGCATAAGCTTTGGGAATACCCGGTAGTGCAGAATTTTTGGCAAAAAGTGCCAGAGGATATTAATAGGATGTTAAATATACGATGGAGAGGCATTATCCGTTAAATATACAAAGGAAATGGCAGTATTAGTTAAAAGCAATGCAATGGGAGAATTTAAGGAAATAAAACAAGCAGCGATAGAAAGCGCTCAGGCAGTAATAGTCTTGAATTGGAAGGATGCGACAAAATGGACAATGCAAAATTTGTACCGGTACATGGTGGACCATATTCAATTTGTGATTATGGATGAATTCAGTTAATGAAACTGATTTGCGACAACTGAGGGCACGATGGGACAGGGTAAGACGACATATGGCGATAGACCAAGCTACAAGGAATAAATTGGAATCACTTTATAATACCCTGTTTCCTCGAAAATAAGACACCGTCTTATATTAATTTTTGCTCCAAAACGTGTGTTACGTCTTATTTTCGGGGGGTGCCTTATATTTCTCAAATAAGACAAATTCACAGGCAGAAAACCTGACACCCCCAAAGAAAGTCTACCGTATGGTACACTGATTATGGTACGGTACCTGTCAGTATGACACCCACCCCCACACACAAACAACGACACTTACATGGTACAACAGTATACTCCCGCTATTGCAGCTTCCGGCCACCAGAGGAACTACAGTCTACGCACTGTAGTGGAGACTGTAATGGCGGTGAGACAGCAGCAGACTGTGTCTGCTGTACGGGACGGTACAAAGCAATGGAAGGGGCCAGCAGGGGATGCCACATTATTACGGTGCCGCTATGAACAGCTTTGAATGGTACCGTATGTTTTTCCACCGTACCGTATGTAAACTTAACTACGCCTTATTTTCAGGGGGTGCCTTATATTAGCAAATTCTGCAAAACCTCTGACATGCCTTACTTTCTGGGTACGTCTTATTTTCAGGGAAACAGGGTATGTAAATAGATATTTCGCTCTTGAGTTAAAGTGGTATATATAAGAAACACCCTCAATTTGGTGGTGGGGTGTAAATGTTTGTCTGGTGGTGGGCACCAATCACTGAGCACTTGTTGTATGTTGTGTGTGTGCTTTATATTCTATATTTTAAAATCTAATGAAACTAATATATATATATATATTTTTTTTAAAAACAGAAGCTGAAAATGCCCTCCCAGAGTATCCCGATGAGCCGAAAACCAGCCAGCTGGCACGCACAGGCACACTGGAGCCGAGCTAAGGTAATCCCAGCGACCAATAAGGTCCCACAGAGTTGGCCTTCTCCGGGTCCCATCGACTAAACAATGTCGTTTGGCGGGACCCAGGGGATGAGCCTTCTCTGTGGCGGCCCCGGCCCTCTGGAACCAACTCTCCCAGGAGACTAGAACTGCCCCCACCCTCCCTGTCTTTCGTAAACTACTTAAGACTCATTTATGCCACCAGGCATGGGGGAGTTAAGATATTCCTTCCCCCTAGGCCATTACAAGTTATGCATGGTATGTTTGTGTGTATGTTTGGTTTTATTATAAGGGTTTTTAGTTGTTTTATTAATTAGATTGCTACATGCTGTTTTTATCATTGTTGTTAGCTGCCCCGAGTCTGCGGAGAGGGGTGGCATACAAATCAAATCAAATCAAATCAAAAAATAAATAAATAAACAAACAAACAAACAAACAAACGGTAGGTAGATAGATAGATAGATAGATAAACAAACAAACAAACAAACAAACAAACAAACAAATAAATAAACGACTTGCGTGCCAACAGATATGGGTCCATGTGCCACCTGTGGCAACCGTGCCATAGGTCCGTATAGTTTCTTGCTTTCTTTTTTTTAGAAGAACAAAATTAATCAATTTCCTGACATAATCACATTTCCTTCTCGGAGGACGTAACGCATCTTCTTTTCCTGGTTCAGTCATACCAAGAATCGTAAGACCTGAGAGGTCGGGTGACAGGGCAAACGAAAACCCCAGGCTCTGTTGAATCAAGGTACAAGAATCCTCCATCCAATGAATTTGTCCCTGCCCAGTTTGCCTCATTCCCAAAACATTGCATAAACCTTTCCCATTTCAGACTGTGTGGTTGGTTTTAATAAACAAATCAATAAAAAGTTCTTTTATGGCAGGGGTGATTGTTTTATTGTGAGAACGCCTGGCTAAATGCCACCATCGTTGCTTTTGAGTTCAGAGGTTCAACACAGTGGCCAAGAATATCTATAGGCTCACCTTGACTCCTAGGTTCAATCACTTCTTGTGCAGGTGAAGGTTTTCTTTGAAGTGATAGCATCAAGGCTTTGGAGATATGACCTGATTATTCCAAGGACAGTAGGGAGGCAAAGCTCTGGTATCACCCCATCCAAGGAAACCTTATGACAATTGGCTTGGTTTGATAGTGAGTCTGGGAGTGCTGGGGTAATTATTTTAAATGTGGGTTTATTTATTTATTTTTATATTCATTTGTCCAATACACAATACATATGGAAGAGAATAGACATGAAGTGATATATATAAAGATAATATGTAAAAATAGAGAAGATATATGAAAGGAAGAAAATACATATGATATATGAGATAAAGGAAAGACAATTGGACAGGGGATGAAAGGCACACTAGTGCACTTATGCACGCCCCTTACTGACCTCTTAGGAACCTGGAGAGGTCAATCGTGGATAGTCTAAGGGAGAAATGTTGGGGGTTTTAGAGGTTGACACTATTGAGTCCGGTAATGAGTTCCACGCTTCGACAACTCGATTGTTAAAGTCATATTTTTTACAGTCAAGTTTGTAGCGGTTAATATTAAGTTTGAATCTGTTGTGTGCTCTTGTGTTTTTGTGGTTGAAGCTAAAATAGTCATTGACCGGTAGGACGTTGCAGCATATGATCTTGTGGGCAATACTTAAATTGTGTTTTAGGTGTTGTAGTTCTAAGCTTTCTAGACCCAGGATTGTTAGTCTATTTTCGTAGGATATTCTGTTTCGAGTGGAGGAGTGAAGGGCTCTTCTGGTGAAATATTTTTGGACGTTTTCAAGGGTGTTGATGTCCGAGATGTGGTATGGGTTGGTGGGTTGAAGGGGTGGTAGGTTGGTTGAGGGGGTTTTAGGGGGAGGGTAGAAGGTTTGTACGGGATTTCAATTGCTGTGCACATGTGCAGCAACGGAATCGCCTCCTTTCTTTTCATCCCTGTTAAATATTTTGCTATGGTGTCTCTTAAGGGTTTGTTATCTGCACTTCATATCTCCCCCCCCCCAAAAAAAATAAACACATTCCCTGGGGTTATGTGCCTTCCCTGGCATCATTCCATGCCCCCCCCAAGGGGGCACGCCCCACTATTTGAGAAGCAGGTCTGCTTTGCAGAATGGGAAAATAAAGAGCGCCGATTGGTTCATTCAGCTGGCAGCCCTCTGTTTAAAGGGGCTGGCCTTTTGCTGGATTCACTTTACATCAAATAAAGAGCTATTGTCACTAACTTCAGATCGTGCAGAATGCAGCTGCGAGAGCAATGATGGGCTTTCCTAAATATGCCCATATTACACCAACACTCCACAGTCTGCATTGATTGCCGATCAGTTTCCGGTCACAGTTCAAAGTGTTGGTCATTACCTATAAAGCCCTTCATGGCACCGGACCAGGATATCTGCGAGACCGCCTTCTGCCGCATGAATCCCAGCAACCGGTTAGGTCCCACAGAGTTGGTCTTCTCCGGGTCCCGTCGACTAAACAATGCCGTCTGGCGAGACCCAGGGGAAGAGCCTTCTCTGTGGCGGCTCCGACCCTCTGGAATCAGCTCCCTCCAGAGATCAGGACTGCCCCCACCCTCCTTGCCTTTCGTAAACTCCTCAAAACCCACCTCTGTCGTTAAGTGTGGGGGAACTGAGACATCTCCCTCTACCTATGTAGTATTTGTGTATGATAGGATTGTATGTATGTATTTATATATTGGGGTTCCTTGTTTTTAGATTTTAAATGCATTATTGTTATTTTTTAGATTTTAATTATTAGATTTGTTATTATGTATTGCCTTCATCACTGTTGTGAGCCGCCCCGAGTCTACGGAGAGGGGCGGCATACAAGTCTAATAAATAATAATAATAATAATAATAATAATAATAATAATAATAATAATAATAACTCTGTCACATGACTCTTCAGCACGAGAGCTCAACATATACCTTTGTACATTCAATATTTCTCTTACTGGCGAAATCTTCAAAGCCATGGTTTTACTCCGCTGATTTCCCCCTTGGAAGAAAGAACACAAGATCTCGGCTCTATTTCCTGATCTGCTAATTTTATTGTCTGCTTAATTATTTCCCCGCTCCGAATAAACCTTCTCTTATAAATAATACAAACTAACCACAAAATCATATTGATGTAAACAAGAATAAGTTAAAATAAATAAGACAACAGGATAAAAACATCGGGAAAATGGAACAAGTTGGGTTTCTTCAGGGGTGCTTGGAGGGCAAAGTGACAATCAAATGCTTTTGCCCCCCTAAACACGTCAAAAAGCCCCACAGATTTATTCCTTATGAACATTTCTTAGTTAATGTTTTGGTGTGTAAAGTGCGTATTCCTTACAAATCCAGAAGGAGACCTGAAATTATCTGTATATGTGACCTACTTGTGATTAAAAAAAGAGAAAAGAAATGGAAAGAGCCATTTGGGTGGAGGGGGTTCAGTTATGGTGCATGGTGGAGGAATTCTGTATTACACAACAAAAAAGACCCAACCAGGCAAAAAAGAAAAAGAGCATAAATTTCCAGTGGATAATTTTAAATCATAATTCTGAGCTTGGGCTCAGGACTTCTTCATGGCAACTCCCTGTTCTTAACAAAAAGTCATTTTGTTATGTTTGCAAGTTGTTAGAATAAAGGTGATCGCTGATTGGAGCAGGGCGACCAATAAGAAACCTGCTAGCGCAACCAATGGGAAGCCTGAGAGCGACCAATAAGGAGCCTCCGGGCTCAACCAATAGGAAGCTCCAGCGCGAAGTCTTGAAACATTGTCACCAATCCCTGCGCTAATAACAATGTTTATAAGGTGTGGTTTTGGCCGCTTGTTTTTTAAGTCGCTACCTGCCTGCGAGCTGGTCACTTTAGATGCTCCTGATTATTAAATAAAGAGCTGTTATCCTCTTCATTGGCCTCCAGCCTCTGATTTAACACATTTTGTTAAATAAATCCTCCTGATTTTTTTCTCCAGATTCAGAACCTGCAGATGCAATTTCCATTTCTATCATTAACTGATAAATGATGATAAATGACACTTGAACATCATTGTGTGGTCTCTGATTGGCCTTTTAGGGTGATGACCCCTGATAGACTGAGATGATTGACTGGGAGGAAGATGGCCCAGTTTTTTAAAAAAAATGGTGCTAAAGGAGCAGTTGATTTGGACTTTGAGTAATTGCTGTATAAGAATGAAAAACGTTCGCAGAGAAGATAGCAATAGCACTGAATAGAACAGAACAGAACAGAACAGAATAATAGACTTTGATATCTTCTAATCCAACACCCTGCTTAGGCAGGAAGCCCTACAGTACTTCAGACAAATGGTTATCCAACATCGTCTTAAAAACTTCCAGTGTTGGAGCATTCACAACTTCTGGAGGCAAGTTGTTCCACGGATTAATTGTTCTAACTGTCAGGAAATTTCTCCTTAGTTCTAAATGGCTTCTCTACTTGTTTAGTTTCCACCCATTGCTTCCTGTTCTACCCTTAGGTGCTTTGGAGAATAGTTTGACTCCTCCTTCTTTGTGGCAACCCCTGAGATATTGGAACACTGCTATCACGTCTCCCCTGGTCCTTCTTTTCATTAAACTAACACACCCATTTCCTGCAGCTGTTCTTCATATGTTTTAGCCTCCAGTCCTCTAATCATCTTTGTTGCTCTTCTCTGCACTCTTTCTAGAGTCTCAACATCCTTTTTGCCTTGTGCTGACCAAAACTGAATGCAGTATTTCAGGTGTGGCCTTACCAAGGCCTTATAAAGTGGTATTAACACTTCTCATGATCTTGATTCTGTTAGACTTAGACTGATATACTGCTTCACAGTGCTTTACAGCCCTCTCTAAGAGGTTTACAGAGTCAGCATGTTGCCCCCCAACAATTGGGGTCCTGAGGATGTGCATGAGACACTTATTCTTCGGAGACAATGTCCACTTTAGAAACATAGAAACATAGATGTCTGATGGCAGAAAAAGACCTCATGGTCCATCTAGTCTGCCCTTATACTATTTTCTGTATTTTATCTTAGGGTGGATATATGTTTATCCCAGGCCTGTTTAAATTCAGTTACTGTGGATTTACCAACCACAACTGCTGGAAGTTTGTTCCAAGCATCTACTACTCTTTCAGTAAAATAATATTTTCTCATGTTGCTTTTGATCTTTCCCCCAACTAACTTCAGATTGTGTCCCCTTGTTCTTGTGTTCACTTTCCTATTAAAAACACTTCCCTCCTGGACCTTATTTAACCCTTTAACATATTTAAATGTTTCAATCATGTCCCCCCTTTTCCTTCTGTCCTCCAGACTATACAGATTGAGTTCATTAAGTCTTTCCTGATACGTTTTATGCTTAAGACCTTCCACCATTTTTGTAGCCCGTCTTTGGACCCGTTCAATTTTGTCCATATCTTTTTGTAGGTGAGGTCTCCAGAACTGAACACAGTATTCCAAATGTGGTCTCACCAGCACTCTATATAGCGGGGTCATAATCTCCCTCTTCCTGCTTGTTATACCTCTAGCTATGCAGCCAAGCATCCTACTTGCTTTCCCTACAACCTGACTGCACTGTTCCCCCATTTTGAGACTGTCTGAAATCACTACCCCTAAATCCTTTTCTTCTGAAGTTTTTGCTAACACAGAACTGCCAATACAATACTCAGATTGAGGATTCCTTTTCACACCAAAAAGAGCTCAACTCGATACGAGTGCATTATTTTAAAAAAAGGTCCATTATTACTTTCGCACTCCTTGATTTAAGCAAACGGGATGCCTCTTCTCCCAGAATCCCTTTCCCCAACTTCACGCACAGTGACACCGCGTAACAATCATGTCATCAAAGAGTTGGGTGGCCACTTGCCCATCGTTGCCATAATGCATGAGCACCATTGGCTCATAGGCGGCGGGAACGCAACATGGCGCCGGAGTCTCTCCAGAAAGGCTGTGCAACCTGGCCTTGATCTGGGCGTGCATGCTGGCTGGTTTGTAGTTGTGCGGGCAGGAGCCCTCGCAGAACTTCATTGAGTAGCTCCGCGGGGCCACCACCCAGTCAGACCACCCAATGGCCTCGAAGGAAACTTTAAGGGACCTCAAGCAGCATTTCCCGTCCCCCTTCCTGCATTCTTCCTCCTCAAGCTGCCTGGCCTTCCTGACGGCCTTTCGACTTTCCGCCTCTATCTTCAGGGACGGCATGCCTGCCCCTTCTTCTGCGATGCCAGCGGTCAGCCACGCAGCCTCGTCTGACCTAAACTCCAGGCCCAGATTCAGTTTGTGCTCCGAGCTTCCTAGCCATTGTTCCACAACACCTTTCAGACTGAGGCTTGGTGACGTCCTCGAAATCTCTTGGGAAGTGAGCAGCTCGGGCGCTACTTTCTCCCTTTTGGACAGTCGGTAGAGATTCACCCGTAGTGGCCATGTTACGTTGGACAGAGCGTTGCTGGGAGAGTCTAGCCCTTCTTTGAAGAGAGTCAATTCAGCCCGGAGAACGTTGAGGTTCTGGTGAAGTTCTGACGTCCTGGAGAATTCCAGATGCACGTGGGTGGCAGCCTGAAGATTCCCAGAGGTGGACTCATTCGTCTGCACAACTGTACAGAGAGGAAGACAGATAGAATGGGTGTTACGCATCAGAGTTTGAATAGGGTGAAACTGTTTACTCTAAGGTCTGCTGTGCAAAGTGGGAAAACCAAGACTGCTGATTGGTTGAACCAGCCGGCAGCTCTCTATTTAAGCAGTGGTTCTCAACCTGGGGGTCAGGACTCCTTTGGGGGTCGAACAACCGTTTCACAGGGGTTGCCTAAGACCATGGGAAAAGAGAAATTTCCCATGGTGTTAGGAACTAAAGCTTCTATTCTGGTGCCTTGGAACATATGTTTACAATGTTGCGGCATTAGAAAGGTTGAGAACCACTGAAGATAGAACTTCCCGGTTGGTTCCTTTGCTGGATCTATGACTTCTACAATAAAGAGCTGTTAGTTACTATTATTATTACTATTACTATTATTACTATTATTATTATTATTATCATCATCATCATCATTATCATTATTATTTATTTATTAGACTTGTATGCCGCCCCTCTCTGAGGACCCGGAGCAGCTCACAACATGCAATACAAAACAATGTCACCATTGTCTCCGAGACCGCCTTCTGCTGCACGAATCCCAGTGACCGATTAGGTCCCACAGAGTCGGCCTTCTCTGGGTCCCATCAACTAAACAATGTCAGTTGGCGGGCCCCAGGGGAAGAGCCTTCTCTGTGCCGGCCCCGACTCTCTGGAACCAGCCCCCCCCCAGAGATTAGAACTGCCCCTACCCTCCTTGCCTTTCGTAAACTCCTCAAAACCCACCTTTCTCGTCAGGCATGGGGGAACTGAGATATCTCCCCCAGGCCTATACAATTTATGTATGGTATGTTTGTATGTATGTCTGCTTAATAATGGGGTTTTTAAAATATTTTAAATTGTAACTTATTAGATTTGTCATGAACTGTTCTATTGTGTTGTGAGCTGCCCCGAGTCTACGGAGAGGGGCGACAAACAAATCTAATAAATAAATAAAATAAATGTCTATACAAATCTAATAGTTAAAATCAGTAAGCTAAAATCACATTATGTAAAAAACAGTCAGTCTACTCAATCACATCCCCACATAACATTTAATGGTCAGAGAGGAAGGGGGCATGATCTAGCTGCCCCATACCTGGCAACATAGATTGGTCTTAGAGGTCTTGCGAAAGGCGAGGAGGGTGGGGGCAGTGCAAATCTCCGGACGGAGTTGATTCCAGAGGGCTGGGCCCCCCACAGAGAAGGCTCTTCCCCTAGTATCTCCGAATCTCTTCAGTACCAGAACTTAACATTGGTGATGAAGGTGGGATACTGAAGAGACCTTCTTGTTCGACACCGAATATCCACCCCGGTGGGAAACATGACGGCAGCCATTTCTACACGGCAAATTCAAATTGCCTACCAAGCTATGTCAGCCTTCCATCCGCCGACTCCTTTTGACCCGGCTAAAGAGACCTGGAGGTCTTACATGACTAGATTCAGATGCTTCCTAGAGGCAAACAACTGTGGATAACTCAGCTGTGTGATTCATATAGCAGTGGTTTTCAACCTTTGCAACTTTAAGAGGTGTGGACTTCAACTCCCAGAATTCCCCAGCCAGTGAGAGTTGAAGTCCACGTGTCTTAAAAGTTGCCAAGATTGAGAAAAGCTGCCTGATAGCAAAACTATCACTTCAATCATCACTTCATACTGCTATTTTCTGAAATGGGTAGGCAATAATAATAATAATAATAATAATAATAATAATAATAATAATAATAATAATAATTTATTAGATTTGTATGCCGCCCCTCTCCGAAGACTCGGGGCGGCTCACAACAACGATAAAAACAATATTATACTGGCACAAATCTAATATTAAAAAACCCTAAAAACCCTATCATAATTAAAAACCAAACAGCACATACATACCAAACATAAATTATAATAAGCCTGGGGGAAAGGTGTCTCAAATCCCCCAAGCCTGGCGGTATAGGTGGGTCTTAAGTAGTTTACGGAAGACAAGGAGGGTGGGAGCAGTTCTAATCTCCGGGGGGAGTTGATTCCAGAGGGCCGGGGCCACCACAGAGAAGGCTCTTCCCCTGGGGCCCGCCAGATGACATTGTTTAGTCGACGGGACCCGGAGAAGGCCAACTCTGTGGGACCTTATCAGCTGCTGGGATTCATGCGGTAGCAGGCGGTTCCGGAGGTACTCTGGTCCAATGCCATGTAGGGCTTTAAAGGTCATGACCAACACTTTGAATTGTGACCAGAAACTGATTGGCAGCCAATGCAGGCCATGGAGTGTTGTAGATACGTGGCAACCACTTTGGGACCGATCTTTGAATTATATTCTGGCTGCTGCACAGTCAAGGCGACTTTCAATTTGACTTTAGTAAAGTTAAGTGTAATGTACTAGATTAAAACAATGACGCTAATGAAATGCACTGTGTTTATTACGTTACAGTCTGTCAACCCTTTCATTATATCCGTGTGTAATTAATAACCATCCTCTTGGTGGGAAAACAAAAATATAGTTTGATAGCAGAAACTGCAGCCAAAGTTTGTAGAGGGAACTATATGCAGTTCAAGAGATACAGCCCCCTACCCTATAATTAATCAATTTGGTTGCTGCAACCACTTTAAAGGACGCTTTGGAATCAGGAGCGGTGAGAGGTAGATGGAGTGAAATTTTTTTCAGCGATTTTCCCAAGTATAGAACAGAACAGAATAACAGAGTTGGAAGGGACCTTGGAGATCTTCTAGTCCAACCCCCTTCATATCATTTATGTTGTGGTTAGCTGTGGCCCAGCTCCTGCCCCAAGGAATGTGGAGGTGGATGTGGGGGAGACATCCACATGCCGCAGGCCTGTTTTGCTCCCAGTAGATTCTGCCGACGAAGTTTCCTCTGACCAATGTGAGTGACAGGGAAGAGGGGAGTTTGGCAGACAGCCCAGGAGGTGATCAATCATCTGTATCATCCCTGAATTCTGAACAAGAATTAATGACACATCCATGCATGCGGAGAGTGATGCATAGGAGACAACAACTGAAGGATTATTACAAGAGAAAATGAGGTCACCTGTGGTTGGGTGGGGCTGCTGTAATTAGTGCTACAGATAAAAGTGCAGCTTGGTGTTTTAGACTCATGGCAGTTTATCTGATTCATTGTTTCGTCAAGATCGTGGTTTTTGCTGTTCAGGATTGTGTGTGTGGACTCTCTGGACTTTAGAATTGGACTCAATTTCCCAGTTATTGGGTGAGCAATTGGACTGCATTTAACCTGTGCCTTGTGTGTACCAGAAAATCCCTTTGACATTTAAAAAGGGAGCTGTTTCTGTTTTTCTGTTTATAAAGACTTTTGGGTTTTCCTTTTATCGTGTGGTGTGTGTCTTCCTGGACTAATTACCCTGTAATTACAGGCGGTTGAGACACGCCGGCAGAACAATTTAAAGCAAAGGTTCTAGCAAAAGTTTCCTTCATTTTACTTCTAACAAAAATATTAAAATAATGTATAACCATAGCAGCAATATAAAACTATTTTAGAGAAAGAAAACAGATCTAAAGGAGACAGAAAAGAAAAGCCAGTTGCTGTAGTGTTTAAAGTGCTGGTCTACAAACCAGGAGATTGTGAGTTCTAATCCTGCCTTAGGCACCAAAGCCAGTTTTGTCACTTTCGGTCCATCATTCTTTCTCAGCCCATCCCACCCCACAAGGTTGTTGTGAGGAAAAGAGAAAGATGAAGGAGTATTGTTGTGCTCATTGTCTAGAGTTATTTATAAAAATAAGAAAGGTGGGGATAAAAATGAAAATGTAGGGTTTTTTGCTGAATTGGTAAGCAAATGGAAAGCTTTATTAAGGATAAAATGGCCAAGGATTCAAAAAAATAAAATTTAATAGATCAACTATAGATTGACACAAAGAATAATATACTTATTTATTTAAATTTATATACCACCCATCTCACTATGCCAAGTGGTTTCTTCACTAACGAATTCTTGGAGAATGCTGTTTGTTTGTTCGTTTTATTTTATTTTATTTTATTATTTTATTATTTTATTATTTTATTATTTTATTTTATTTATTTATTTATTTATTTATTTATTCATTCATTCATTCATTCATTCATTCATTCATTCATTCATTCATTTATTGGATTTGTATGCCGCCCCTCTCCGTAGACTCGGGGCAGCTAACAACAGTAATAAAAACAGCATATAACAATCCAATATTAAAGCAGTTAAAAACCCTTATTATAAAACCAAACATACATACAGACATACCATGCATAAAATAGTAAAGGCCTAGGGGGAAAGAGTATCTCAGTTCCCCCATGCCTGGCGGCAGAGGTGGGTTTTAAGAAGCTTACGAAAGGCAAGGAGGGTAGGGACAATTCTAATCTCTGGGGAGAGTTGGTTCCAGAGGGCCGGGGCCACCACAGAGAAGGCTCTTCTCCTGGGTCCCGCCAAGCGACATTGTTTAGTTGACGGGACCCAGAGAAGACCCACTCAGTGTGACCTAACTGGTCGCTGGGATTCGTGCAGCAGAAGGCGGCCCCTGAGATAATCTGGTCCGGTGCCATGAAGGGCTTTATAGGTCATAACCAACACTTTGAATTGTGACTGGAAACTGATCGTCAACCAATGCAGACTGTGGAGTGTTGGTGTAACATGGGCACATTTGGGGAAGCCCATGATTGCTCTCGCAGCTGCATTCTGCACGACCTGAAGTTTCCGAACACTTTTCAAAGGTAGCTCCATGTAGAGAGCGTTACACTAGTCGAGCCTCGAGGTGATGAGGGCATGAGTGACTGTGAGCAGTGACTCCCGGTCCAAATAGGTCCACAACTGGTGCACCAGGCGAACCAGGGCAAAGGCCCCCCTCGCCACAGCTGAAAGATGTTTCTCTAATGTGAGCTGTGGATCGAGGACCCCCAAGTTGCGGACCCTCTCTGAGGGGGTCAATGATTCCCCCCCCCCCGGGTGATGGATGGACGGATGGAATTGTCCTTATAATGGGAAGGGAATATCAAGCAAAGTTCATGAGTGGTCCTCAGCGGCTTTCGAAAACCACCCTTAGCAAAAGTTGGGAGTATATTTAATAATCATACGAGAAATGGAGCTTAGGAGCAAGTCCAAACTTCATATACTATAATGTACCAAAATAAATTACTAGGGATTGCACTGAATAGCTCCATAAAAATAGAAGCTCAGAGTGCGGTAGCTGTTCAGGAGTCGCTTGGTTCACACAGTACTTGAACTATGGAATTTGCTACTGCCAGATACACTAGACTAGACAGTTCTGGTCTAATGGTTGTTCAGTTTATTGTTCAAAACCACTAAATTAAACTGAAAAAGAAGAGTTGCACTAATTTGAGGAAAGTACAAATTACCAACAGTTATGGATATCGATAATATCAGCAGTAGGATAATTACTTATATAAGGAAGCATAAGAAGAACATTATATTTCTGCCATAAGCATTCCAAAGAAAATTTGTTGGCCGCAGCAGGAACAAAACGCTAGACCAGAGGAGCCTTTGCTTAGATCCAGGATACATGCTTGATATGGACAGAAGGAAAGGGGGGACATGATCGAAACATTTAAATATGTCAAAGGGTTAAATAAGGTCCAGGAGGGAAGTGTTTTTAATAGGAAAGTGAACACAAGAACAAGGGGACACAATCTGAAGTTAGTTGGGGAAAAGATCAAAAGCAAAATGAGAAAATATTATTTTACTGAAAGAGTAGTAGATCCTTGGAACAAACTTCCAGCAGACGTGGTAGATAAATCCACAGTAACTGAATTTAAACATGCCTGGGATAAACATATATCCACCCTAAGATAAAATACAGAAAATAGTATAAGGGCAGACTAGATGGATCATGAGGTCTTTTTCTGCCGTCAGACTTCTATGTTTATATGTTGATATAGATCATGTTGGTGAGGTCACAAGTCACATTAAACTTCAAGAATAGTCTTTCAGGTTAAGCTACTATCTGAGTTGAACTGTGATGGCAATTCTTTGATGCACAAGCTCTGCCACGAGATTTATCCGGCAAAAACATGTTTATTTATTCAGATAATGAGCACATTGTTATTTTCATCTCGTCGCACTAAATCAATGCTTACAATTGTTGCATTTTTATCATTATCGATTTTGTTAGCTTTATGGTGATAGGCAGAATAGATGAATAAATGGGTAGAAGGATAGAGGAGGAGGAGGAGAGTCAGAGAGAGAGGGGGAGGGAGAGAGAGGGGGGAAAGGGAGAGAGGGGGGGGAATGAGATTTTGCACCCACAATTTTGGTCTTCCAAAAGGGCTTGAAGTCATGGCTCTGCCTCTTTGGGGGCGTGACATTTTGGGGGTGGATAATGGATTACATAAGACTTCCACATCCACCTCTCATGCATTTTGTTCCCTTCTTCTTCATCGTGGTCAATTTTAATTTTTTTAAATTTAATGTCTCTAATTATTGTTTTCATATTTTATATGGGTATTTTCTTATTGAGGAATATTGAGCCTTTGGCAAGATGGGCAACATCTAAATTTGGTAAGGTAATAAAATAAAATAAAGAAAAATGAAATGAAATAAAAATAAAAATAAAATAAAATAAAGTGAAAAGAAATAAAATATAAAACAAAACAAAATAAAATATTGGGACAAGATTATAGAATTACAGGCTTGAAAGGAGCCATTCGGGGGAAACTCCATATTCGGTGTAGGAACCTATATTTAAGCATTTCATACCTATATAGATGACCATGTAATCTTTACTTCACATATCCAGTAAAGGTTGTTTACTACCTCATAAAGCAGAGGTATCCAACCTTGGCAACTATAAGACTTGTAGACTTCAACTCCCAGAATTCCTCAGCCAGCTTTCCTGAGGAAGTTGAAATCCACAAGTCTTAAAGTTGCCAAGGTTGGAGACTCCTGTCATAGAGTATAGGATTCATCATTGAATTAATTTTCTTCCTTCATGCAATTGAAATCTGCCTTCTTATAACTTAAATCCATGTCCTACTCTCTGGTTTGAATAACAATGGAAGGCCACACAAAAGTAATTTGGAGAAATGTTCAAATTATCCCAGAATGCATCCGCATGAGCCATTATGGGTTCCATCCCTCCATGAGCTGCAATAGCTTCTGATTGGTCTCCAAATGCAATTTAAGGTGCTGGTTATCACCTATGAAGCCCTACATAGAAACATAGAAACATAGAAGACTGACGGCAGAAAAAGACCTCTTGGTCCATCTAGTCTGCCCTTTTACTATTTCCTGTATTTTATCTTAGGATGGATATATGTTTATCCCAGGCATGTTTAAATTCAGTTACTGTGGATTTCCCAACCACGTCTGCTGGAAGTTTGTTCCAAGGATCTACTACTCTTTCAGTAAAATAATATTTTCTCATGTTGCCTTTGATCATTCCCCCAACTAACTTCAGATTGTGTCCCCTTGTTCTTGTGTTCACTTTCCTGTTAAAAACACTTCCCTCCTGAACCCTATTTAACCCTTTAACATATTTAAATGTTTCGATCATGTCCCCCCTTTTCCTTCTGTCTTCCAGACTATACAGATTGAGTTCATTCAGTCTTTCCTGATACGTTTTATACTTAAGACCTTCCACCATTCTTGTAGCCCGTCTTTGGACCCGTTCAATTTTGTCAATATCTTTTTGTAGGTGAGGTCTCCAGAACTGAACACAGTACTCCAAATGTGGTCTCACCAGCGCTCTATATAAGGGGATCACAATCTCCCTCTTCCTGCTTGTTATACCCCTAGCTATGCAGCCAAGCATCCTACTTGCCTTTCCTACCGCCCGACCACACTGTTCACCCATTTTGAGACTGTCAGAAATCACTACCCCTAAATCCTTCTCTTCTGAAGTTTTTGCTAACACAGAACTGCCAATGCAATACTCAGATTTAGGATTCCTTTCCCCCAAGTGCATTATTTTACATTTGGAAACATTAAACTGCAGTTTCCATTGCTTTGACCATTTATCTAGTAACGCTAAATCATTTACCATATTACAGACCCCTCCAGGAATATCAACCCTATTGCACACTTTAGAGTCATCGGCAAATAGGCAAACCTTCCCTACCAAACCTTCCCCTATGTCACTCACAAACATATTAAAAAGAATAGGACCCAGAACAGACCCTTGTGGCACACCGCTTGTAACCTGACTCTGCTCAGAATACTCGCCATTAACAATAACTCTCTGATGTCTATGCTTCAGCCAGCTTGAAATCCACTGAACTATCCAGGGATTAAGTCCAATCTTCACTAATTTATCTATCAGCTCTTTATGTGGAACCGTATCAAAGGCTTTGCTGAAGTCCAGATAGGCAATATCCACGGCACCACCTTGATCCAACACCTTTGTGACATAGTCAAAGAACTCAATGAGATTAGTCTGACACGATTTGCCTTCAGTAAAGCCATGCTGATTTGGGTCCAATAAGTTATTGTTTTTTAGATGCTGATTTATCCTCTTTTTGAGTAGAGTCTCCATCATTTTAACTACAACTGATGTCAAGCTAACTGGCCTGTAGTTACCAGCTTCTTCTCTACTGCCCTTCTTGTGGATAGGCACAACACTGGCCATTCTCCAATCCTCAGGAACATCTCCTGTTAACAGTGATTTGTTAAACAAATCAGTCAGGGGGGTAGCAATGATAGATCTGAGTTCTTTAAGAACTCTGGGGTGGATGCCATCTGGACCCATTGCCTTATTTATCTTTAATCTTTCAAGTTCTTCTAAGACATCGGCTTCTAAGATCACTGGAGCTGAATCCGTACAGCTGGAAGCAATGCTATATCCCTGACTTAGGATTGACATGACTTAGGACCAGATAATTTATGGGACCGTTTTCTGCCTCACCTGCCTCCCAATGACTGATTAGATGGCATAGAGTCAGCCTTCTCTGGGTCCCGTCAGCCAAGCAATGCCGACTAGTAGGGCCTTCTCTGTAGCAGCTCCAGTCCTGTGGAATCAACACCCCCCAGAGATTTGCACCGCCCCTACCCTCCTGGCCTTCCGAAAGGCTTTAAAAACATAGCTCTGCCAGCCGGCCTGGATCCATTGAGCAATAACACTCTGCTCCCACCAGTAGTGTGAATTATAGATGGATTAATGTTTTTTATATATATATATATTGGGGTTTAAAATTTTTGTATTTGGTTTTGTATTGTTGTACGCTGTCCTGAGTCGTACATTCTTCATTCATCAAATATAGATTTCTGTACACCTCTCACCTGTCCTGGCCTCTCTCCTCTATCTTCTCTTCCTTTGCACGGCTTCAATTTTGACATTTTCTGAAGCTCAACATTAAAGCAACCTTTGAGCCTGTGGTGTGTACGCACCAGATATGTTCACACAGCCCTTCTCTAGCAGCTGCTTTCTAAGAACTGATCTACCTGCTGAAGGAGAAATCTCTGCAATGCAGCGAAAACTGAAGATTGATTGATTGATTGATTGATTGATTGATTGATTGATTGATTCATTCATTCATTCATTCATTCGACTTCTGTGCCGCCCAATCCCAAAGGACTCAGGGCAGCTTACAAAATAATATAATAAATACAAAAAGATACAAGCAATAAAAAGAAGTCGAATATAATATCAAAAACTAAACCCCATAATAAAACCCATTTGTATAAAAGAACAACGTGTCATAATCATATGCATACACACCATTCATACAGTTTGGCCACGAAAGATGTACAATTCATGGTCCCCAGGCCTGCCGGCAAAGCCAAGTCTTCGTGGCCTTGCAGAAGGCCAGTAGGGTGGGAGCAGTATGGACATCGGGGGGTAGTTGGTTTCCATAGAGCTGGGGCAACCACAGAGAAGGCCCTCCCCCTTGGTCCTGCCAACCTGCATTGTTTAGTCAACGGGACGTGGAGGAGGTCGACTCTATGTGCTCTTATTGCTCAAGAAAAGGGAAAAAAACATAGAAGACATTTTCCCCCTTCCCCAATTCATGGAAGACCCTCTGAAAAAAGATGAACACTTACGTTCAGGCTGCAAAAGATGAAGAGTGGTGGACGGCGGCCGCTTCGTTTGATTTGCTTGGAGCTGCGCTAGCAATTCCTGGTAATGCAATTGCGCCCTCTGGATCTCGTCTTGATCCAGGGGGGCCCGGATGGTTGGAGGCACCTCCAAGCCCAACCTCACCAGGATGCTCTGTTTAACCGCCTCTATCTGGAGCTGGGCGTCCCGACCTCTGAGTGGCCATGGATCCACCCTGGAAACGAAGAGCAGGAGCACGGTTCCCAGGCTGGGGATGAGGCTGCTGAAGTAGCACGAGAAGAAGGCTGGCATTGTGCCTATTGCGGTGGCTACGTCTCGGGGCAATTGCCCTAGTTCTCTGGATGGAGAAACGTTGCTTTCGCTATATCGCTTACGATCACCTGCGCTAACAATGAATGGACTTGAACTTGGCCAGATCTCTCTTTATAAAGATGAACTTCGACTGAGTCACACCGTCACTTCTCACACTGGCGTCAAAGCAGTAAACATGACTGGGGAGAGGAATCCAGGCCGTTCCCTTAGGGGGGGGTGGAGACGGGGGAAAGCAAAAAAAATATTAATAATTTGACAGCGGCAAACCCTGGGGAATTTACAGCATGGGTTTCCCACTTCACCTTCTCTTCTGTAGCCATGGAGACACACACACAACGGCTGTCAGGTGGCTGTGTGGTTTTTGGTTGTGTGTTTTTTTTCTTCCCAAACAATCGAGCTGCACCATTGTCCGACATCTCTGGGCAAATTTGGAAGTGTCCACACATGTCCACCCAAGCTAGAGTCCTTGCTTGGGGTGGTTGCGCCAGCGGCCCAGAAACCCATTTATTGCAGAATACTCAGCGTGAAAAATCACAGTTGCTTCATTCTTGATGTCCAGAGCCGAGACAGGTGAGGAAGTAAAATGAAATTAAGCTATTATTTATTTATTAATTGGATTTTTATGCCACCCCTCTCCGAGGACTCGGGGTGGCTTACAACATATAAAAAGAAAGAATAAAATACAATAGCTTAAATCCAATTAATTAAAACTACATGCGCAGAAGCAAAAAATTCCCCTGAAATTGTGCACATGCGTCCCCGCGTGAGATTTTGTTTCTTGTGTATGCGCACCAGAAATAGAAGACATTGCACATAGAAACATAGAAACCTAGAAGACTGACGGAAGAAAAAGACCTCATGGTCCATCTAGTCTGCCCTTATACTATTTCCTGTATTTTATCTTACAATGGATATATGTTTATCCCAGGCATGTTTACATTCAGTTACTGTGGATTTACCAACCACGTCTGCTGGAAGTTTGTTCCAAGAATCTACTACTCTTTCAGTAAAATAATATTTTCTCACGTTGCTTTTGATCTTTCCCCCAACTAACTTCAGATTGTGTCCCCTTGTTCTTGTGTTCAATTTCCTATTAAAAACACTTCCCTCCTGAACCTTATTTAACCCTTTAACATATTTAAATGTTTCGATCATGTCCCCCCTTTTCCTTCTGTCCTCCAGACTATACAGATTGAGTTTGTTAAGTCTTTCCTGATACGTTTTATGCTTAAGACCTTCCACCATTCTTGCAGCCCGTCTTTGGACCCGTTCAATTTTGTCAATATCTTTTTGTAGGTGAGGTCTCCAGAACTGAACACAATACAGTATTCCAAATGTGGTCTCACCAGTGCTCTATATAAGGGGATCACAATCTCCTTCTTCCTGCTTGTTATACCTCTAGCTATGCAGCCAAGCATCCTACTTGCTTTTCCTACTGCCCGACCATGTGCTACTCAATTGTAAACTATACTCCTCAGTAAGACCTCAGTATTTACAGCCCCTACTTGACAAAATCATACACTGGGACTGTAATAAACAATTATCATATTTTCTTCAGGGTACAAATATATATGTAGTTTCTAGAACCGCTAAGTTTATAGTCAGGGCTGTTCAGATGAGAATACGTTTTATAGAACATATTGGGGTGGCATGCAAAGGAGATGAACTCACTTAAGAATATTTTATATCAGTATCTTAGATTTGTTTAATATGATCCTTTGCACGAGTTATATTCTCATGTTTTACTACTCAATTTTAGCATATTATACTGCATTTTAACTTATTATTTATTCAATTTCCCTCTATTTTAGCCAATTTTATTGTATTTTAACCAGTCACAGTTTTATGACAACCGATGTGGTCCTTTTCCTCGCTTTGATATGGTCGATTGACTAATCAAATAAAGTTGATATTGATTGATTGATTGTGTATGCGCAGAAGCAAAAGCATGCTGAGATGCGCACACATACAAAATCTCATGAGAGGACATGCATGCGCATGAGTTTTTGGCATTTTTTTGCTTCTGGCTCCCTACAAGGAGGCACTTGTGCACCCTCTCCTCAAGAAGCCTTCCCTGGACCCAGCATTATTTAACAACTAGTGTCCTGTCTCCAACCTTCCCTTTATGGGGAAGGTTGTTGAAAAGGTGGTGTTGCTCCAGCTCCAACGGTCCTTGGATGAAGCCGATTATCTAAGCCCTCAGCAGTCAGTGTTCTATAAATAAATAAACAAAGACTTCATGAACTCAATCTGTATAGTCTGGAGGACAGAAGGAAAAGGGGGGGACATGATCGAAACATTTAAATATATTAAAGGGTTAAATAAGGTCCAGGAGGGAAGTGTTTTTAATAGGAAAGTGAACACAAGAACAAGGGGACACAATCTGAAGTTAGTTGGGGGAAAGATCAAAAGCAACATGAGAAAATATTATTTTACTGAAAGAGTAGTAGATGCTTGGAACAAACTTCCAGCAGACGTGGTAGATAAATCCACAGTAACTGAATGTAAACATGCCTGGGATAAACATATATCCATCCTAAGATAAAATACAGAAAATAGTATAAGGGCAGACTAGATGGACCATGAGGTCTTTTTCTGCTGTCAGACTTCTAAATAAATAAATCTGTGGCTCATTTGTGGTCATAAGTCAAGGACTCCCTGTATATCCTTTTCATGCAATACAGCATACTGCTTTTTCCACTGAAACTACACTGCTCAAACAACATAAAGGGAACACTCAAAGAACATATCCTAGATCTGAATGAATGAAATATTCTCATCGAATACTTTGTTCTGTACAAAGTTGAATGTGCACAACAGCATGTGAAATTGATTGTTAACCAGTGTTGCTTCCTAAGTGGACAGTTTGATTTCACAGAAGTTTGATTTGCTTGGAGTTATATTGTGTGGTTTAAGCGTTCCCTTTATATTTTTTTTTGAGCAGTGTATTTATTTTAGAAATACTGAAAACGATCCTTCACAAACCTCTAAAAGAAGCAGGATAGGGAGCAAAATGAGTCCTGCTTAGAACAGTTTTTTTCAAAGTTGGCAGCTTTTTAAGATGGCTGGACTTCAACTCCTGGAATTTATTAATTCAACTTCTATGCCGCCCAATCCCGAAGGATTCAGGGCGGCTTACAATGACAATATAAATACAAAAACAATAAAAAGAAGTCAAATATCCCTCACATCTTAAAATTGACAAGTCTGAAAACACCGGAGTAGAACATACAGCATATAGCTGTGCCTGCCCCTTGTCTGAAAGCATATTACAAAATTGGGAACTGTTGACTGGAGTAAAAACTTCTTTCTTTCTTTCTTTCTTTCTTTCTTTCTTTCTTTCTTTCTTTCTTTCTTTCTTTCTTTCTTTCTATCTATCTATCTATCTATCTATCTATCTATCTATCTATCTATCTATTGGATTTGTATGGCGCCCCTCTCCGTAGACTCGGGGCGGCTAACAACAATGATAAAAACAGCATGTAACAATCCAATTAATAAAAGAACTAAAAACCCTTATTATAAAACCACACAAACATACCATGCATAACTTGTAATGGCCTAGGGGGAAGGAATATCTTAACTCCCCCATGCCTGGCAGCATAAGTGAGTCTTGAGTAGTTTGCGAAAGACAGGGAGGGTGGGGGCAGTTCTAATCTCCGGGGGGAGTTGGTTCCAGAGGGCCAGGGCCGCCACAGAGAAGGCTCTTCCCCTGGGGCCCACCAAATGACATTGTTTAGTCGACGGGACCCGGAGAAGGCCAACTCTGTGGGACCTTATCGGTCGCTGGGATTCGTGCGATAGCAGGCGGTTCCAGAGGTAATCTGGTCCAATGCCATGTAGGGCTTTAAAAGTCATGACCAACACTTTGAATTGTGACCAGAAACTGATCGGCAGCCAATGCAAGCCATGGAGTGTTGAAGAAAAATGGGCAAATCTTGGAAGCCCCACGATGGCTCTCGCGGCTGCGTTCTACACGATCTGAAGTTTCCGAACACTTTTCAAAGGTAGCCCCATGTAGAGAGCGTTGCAGTAATCGAACCTCAAGGTGATGAGGGCATGAGTGACTGTGAGTAATGACTCCCTGTCCAAATAGGGCCGCAACTGGTGCACCAGGCGAACCTGGGCAAACGCCCTCCTCACCACAGCCGAAAGATGATGTTCCAATGTCAGCTGTGGATCGAGGAGGACGCCCAAGTGCGAACCCTCTCTGAGGGGGTCAGTAGTTCCCCCCCGCAGGGTAATGGACGGACAGATGGAATTGTCCTTGGGAGGCAAGACCCACAGCCACTCCGTCTTGTGTGGATTGAGTTTGAGTTTGTTGACACCCATCCAGGCCCCAACAGCCTCCAGGCACCGGCACATCACTTCCACTGCTTCATTGACTGGACATGGGGTGGAGAGGTATAACTGGTTATCATCGGCGTATTGATGATACCTCACCGACCGGAGAGGTAGGAGGAGAACCACTGAAGAACAGTGCCTCCCACCCCCAACCCCTCCAGCTGGCGCAGAAGGATACCATGGTCGATGGTATCGAAAGCCGCTGTCCTGGGCCCGCCAGAGATCATCCATCAACGCGACCAAAGCAGTTTCTGTGCTGCAGCCGGGCCTGAAGCCAGACTGCTGAGGACCTAGATAACTTCTTCAGGACGTAACAGGAACAATCACAATAGGACATAAAACTCATCCCAACCCTACAAGGAATAATTTGTGTTTCTTCCAGAGATGATTCATTCATTATTTGTTTTCAATTGGTTTAGATTCTTGTATGGTGAGGAATTTTCTTTTTATGTCTCCCATGGACTGAAGGCAGTCAGTGGTGAGGTAAGCCTTCCTTCAAAATCAAAACACAAGCCCTTAGTTGTTGAAGAGAACGTGTTGGGTTCTAAAGGGAGACGTGATGATTTTACACAAAGTTGCTTTGATCCACTGTTTTGGAAAGTATTTCATTCCAAACAGTCCCATCTTGTTTTATTGTCTTGCCTCGCTTGTCAACTGCTGAGGTTTTGGGTGGTCGGACCTTTTCAGAAAGAACATTGTGCAGCGTGAAAAGATTCACTAACTGACCGTATTGGAAGTGATTCAACTGCAAGGGCCTCTGAAACCTCATAACAACATTTAGATGAAAATCAGACCTGAATAGTTTGAAAGTCCACTTAACATTCTGACACATACAGAAGGAAAGAATGCTTCGTCTCCTCTGTCTGCCAAATAGCTGGAATAACAGGACAAGAGAATTGGAAGGGACCGTGGAGGTCTTTTAACCTAATGTTTCCCAACCTTGGCAACTTGAAGATATTTGGACTTCAACTCCCAGCATTTGCTGGCTGGGGAATTCTGGGAGTTGAAGTCCAAATATCTTCAAGTTGCCAAGGTTGGGAAACACTGTTTTAACCCAACTCAAGCAGGAAATCCTATACCCGTGATGGCAAACATATGGCAAGCATGCCACAGGTGGCACACGGGGCCATATGGGATGGCACGTGAGACTTTTCTATGTTTCAGCTCCTGCGTGCATGTACTCACTGGCCAGCTGGTTTTTGGCCTTTGGAATGGCAGTTTCATCCTCTGGACACTTCAGGGAAGCTTCCTTAAAGCCCCAGAGGCAAAAAAAATCCCCCAATGGACAAACCGGAAGTTTGGAAAAATGCACTTCCGGTTTGCCAGTCTAGGCATTTTTTCACTGGTCTGGAGAGCCTCACTGGTCTGGAGGACAGAAGGGAAAGGGGGGACATGATCGAAATATTTAACTATGTTAAAAGGTTAAATAAGGTTCAGGAGGGAAGCGTTTTTAATAGGAAAGTGAATACAAGAACAAGGGGGCACAATCTGAGGTGAGTTGGCGGAAAGATCAGAAGCAACGTGAGGAAATATTATTTTACTGAAAGAGTAGTAGATCCTTGGAACAAACTTCCAGCAGTTGTGGTTGGTAAATCCACAGTAACTGAATTTAAACATGCCTGGGATAAACATATATACATCCTAAGATAAAATACAGGAAATAGTATAAGGGCAGACTAGATGGACTATGAGTTCTTTTTCTGTTGTCAATCTTCTATGTTTCTATGTTTCCATGTGGAAGAAGCCCTCAGCTCTGCTTCGGATGAAGAATAAAGTTCAGCATTAAGAAGATGGGGGGCAGGAGGGCTTCTTCTGACATGGAGACGCCCAGAAAAAAATCACCAAGAACCAGTGGGTTCATATTGGTGAGGCTCTCTGGACCACACCGGTATAAACCCAACACTTCAGAAAGGCCTGTGTACATGCACAGGGGCCAGTGTGGTTGTGTGTGTGTGTGTGTGCATGCATGGGGGGGAGAGGGAAGGTGTGTGACCACACACACACACCCTTTCGGCACCTGAATCAAAAAAGGTTCACCATCACTGTCCTATACCATTTCAGGCAGAGGCAGTATTCAAGCGGTTTACACTGGTTTGCATGAACCGTTTGGAGAAATTTGGCATGGGTCACTGAACCGGTAGCAACCTCTTTCTGCCCCCATTCCTTACCTGGTCATTGCTTACTCGCCCTGTCCACCTATTTGCCCTATCCACTTCCACTGTATATACAGTGGTACCTCTACCTACAAATGCCTCTACTTACAAACTTTTATAGATAAGAACCGGGTGTTCAAGATTTTTTTGCCTCTTCTTAAGAACGGCATACAAATCCAATAAATAAATAAATAAATAAATTTTCCATTTACAAACCCGAGCCTCCGAAACTATAACTGGAAAAGGAGAGGAGAAGCCTCTCTGGGGCCTCTCTAGGAATCTCCTGGGAGGAAACAGGGTCTCCACCCTCCCTGTGGTTTCCCCAATCTCACACCTTATTTGCTTTTACATTGATTCCTATGGGAAAAATTGCTGCTTCTTACAAACATTTCTACTTAAGAACCTGGTCACGAATTAAGTTCTTAAGTAGAGGTACCACTGTATGTTGCCTTCAATTTGCCACACAGCTCAGCTAATCGCCTCGCCTACTCAGATCACCAAAGATAAGCAATGCATGCTGCCCATTCATCCTTTGCCTTGGGTCTGGGCCTGGGGCCCAGGGATGCACCATGCCTTGAGGCCCTGGAGCTGCTGCCTGCCCCAACTGGGTCAGAAATGCACCATTCCCTGGCTCTGACCTTGCTCCGGAGCTTCCGCCCATTCTCCCTCAAGCGCGACGTGTCACCTCATTTCCCCTTCTTCAGAGGCTCCAGCCCTTAATCTCCTGGCTTCCTTCCCCACAACTGATCCTTTCTTCATCCCATAGCTGCAGTGGTACCTTATGTGTGGGCATTTTTGCCTCAAATGCAGAGGTGGTATTCAGCTGGTTCGGACAAGTTTGGATGAACCATTAGCGAAATTTTGAGTAGTTCAGAGAACCAGCAAATACCTCCTCTGGCTGGCCCCTGCCCCACCTACCTGGTCACCCGGTCGCCACTTGCCCCTGCCTGCCTACTTGTCCCACCCCACCTGCCCGCTGGCCCAAATGTTTGGGGGAAAATTCTACCAAATGTTTTTGCCAGGGTCTATATTACCTTTTGTAAGCTCCTTAAAACCCACATCTGTCATCAGGCATGGGGGAAGTGAGATATTCCTTTCCCCCCAGGCCTATACAAGTTATGCATGGTATGTTTGTGTGTATGTTTTGCTTTTTAATAAGGGGTTTTTAATGACTTTTAATTATTAGAGTTGTTATACATTGTTTTTATTATTGCTGTGAGCCACCCCAAGTCTGCGGAGAGGGGCGGCATACAAATCTAAATAATAATAATAATAATAATAATAATAATAATAATAATAATAATAATAATTGTTCTGCCAGGCTCTCTGGTAGGAGCCTCCCAAAAATTCAAGGGTACAAATTTCAGACACACACACATTAGAAAATTTAAAACAATGTTCTTTATCACAAAATTCAAAATAAACTAAGCACTCTTTTTGTATTGCAAAGAGCACTCGTCCCAAAACAACCGGGTAGTCTGTACAATTTCCCTTAAGCAATTATTAAGTACTTAGCTAGCAGCTGTGAAGAAACTTCACACCCCTTCTTCTTCCAACGAAGTGAGACACACACACACACACGTTGCTCTGCTTTGGTTTCAGAGGCGTGAAAAATCAACAAACAAAGTCCAGAAAACAGCAACACAGGATTCCTGAAGAACTGCAATCAGATACTCTTTCACAACAGCCAAACCCACATGCTGCTATTTATAGCATCAGCCCTAATTACTGGAGCCCCACCCAAACACAGGTGGCCGCTCTTATCTCCTGTAATATGTCCTTACTTGGTCTCTTCTATGCATAATTCTGCGCTTGCGTGGGTCCAAGACGTCTTCATCCGAATCAATGGAAGATAATGGAGATTGACTGCCTGGGCTGTGTGCCAAGCCCCCCTCTTCCAAGTCACTCCCACCTTCTCCTTCGTCCGAGGAAACTAAACTCTGAACTGACTCTGTCGGCAATAACACAGGCCTGTGACATGTTGAAGTTTCCCTTGCATCCACCTCCACATTCTCTGGGGCAGGATCTGGGCCAGAGCCAACCACAACAAATAATAATAATAATAATAATAATAATAATAATAATAATAATAATAATAATACATTAAATCTTTCTAATTATTTTTATAAGTTGCTGAAATAATTATCTCATTTTTCGAAGTATAAGGTGCACCTTTTTCCTCCCTAAAAGAGGCTGATAATTTGGGTGCGTCTTATACTCAGGCCTAACTAGCTGCTAACGATCTTCATAGAGTATTTTAATATTAGATTTCTTCATGTTAGTACTTGTTTACTGTGAGCCGCCCTGAGTACCAGGAGAAGGGCAGCATAGAAATCTGATTAATAAATAATAATAATAATAATAATAACAATAAAAATAAATAATATGTTTCTGAGGTATTTTTTAAAATATAGGGCAGCGTTATTCTTTTCATAGCGTGTGTTGGCTATGTTGCAGTGAGTTGAACGGTCATGCACTTTTTGATAAGCCTACATGAGGCATGATAGCTGAGTGGTTAAAGATTTATTTATTTATTTATTTTGTCCAATACACAATGAAGGTTATAATGGATATACTCGAAGTGAAATATATCAAGGAGAGAATAGAAGAAAAGATATTTATTTATTTTATTCATTTGTTTTGTCCAATACACCAGTGATTTTCAACCTTTTTTGAGCTGCGGCACATTTTTTACATTTACAAAATCCTGGGGCACACCACCAACCAAAATGACACTCTAAGACAGTACATATTATACATATTGCCCCCCCCCTTGTGTGTGTGTGTATATACACACTCTTGAACCATTTCCAAAAACAGGTGAGGGCTGGGGGGGTTTTCTCTCTTATTCTTTGGGTGCTTTCTCTCTCTTTCCTCTCATTCTCTGCCTCAATCATTTTCTCATTTCTCTTTTTTTCTTCCCTTTTTTCTTACATTTCTCTCTCTCCCTCTCCTTCTCTTTCTTTCTTTTTCTCTCTCCCTCTCTCTCTTGCTTTCTTTCTCTCTCACACACAAACTCTCTCTCTTTCTTTCTTTCTCTCTTTCTTTCTCTCTCTTTCTCTCTTGCTTTTTCTCTCCCCCCGCTCTCTTGCTTTCTCTCTCTCTCACTTGCTTTCTTTTTCTCTCTCTCTTGCTTTCTTTATCTCTCTCTCTTTCTTTCTCTTTTTTTGTTTCTTTCTCTCTCTCACTCACTCTTTCTCTCTCTCTTGCTTTCTCTCTCTCTCTCTCTCTTGCTTTCTTTCTCTTTCTCTCTCCCCTCTTGTGGCACATCTGACCATGTTCCACGGCACACTGGTTGAAAAACACTGCAATACACAATAATACACAATGAGGGTTATAGAGGATATAATCAGGTAGAATGTATTAAAGGGGGAATAGAGGAGAAAATAAAGGCATGAAATATAACTATGAGAGAATAGCAGAATAGCAGAAAAAGATATAGATGAGAAGATATACGAGATATAGGAGAGACAATAGGACAGGGGACGGTAGGCACTCTGGTGCACTTATGTACGCCCCTTACTGACCTCTTAGGAACTTGGTGAGGTCAACTGTGGATAGTCTAAGGGTAAAGTGTTGGAGGTGAGGGGATGATACTACATAGTCCGGTAGTGAATTCCACGCTTCAACAACTCGATTACTAAAGTCATATTTTTTACAGTCAGGTTTGGAGCGGTTAATATTAAGCTTGTATCTGTTGTGGGCTCTTGTGTTGTTGTGGTTGAAGCTGAAGTAGTCTTTGATAGGCAGGGTGCTGCAGCATATGATCTTGTGGGCAATACTTAGATCATGTTTGAGGCGTCTTAGTTCTAAGCTTTCTAGACCCAGGATTGTAAGTCTAGTTTTGTAGGGATAGAAGAGAAGAGATATGAGATACAGGAGAGACAATAGGACAGGGGACGGGAGGCACGCTTATGAACGCTAGTGCGCTTATGCTGTGCTGACAGCCTGGGTTCGTGACCTGAGTGCCATGTGATGGATGAGCTCCTGTTACTTGCCCCTGTCCTATCCACCTGGTATTCCAAAGCATGCAAATGCAAGTAGATAAATAGGTACCTCCTTCAGTGGGAAGGCGACAGCATTCTCTATGCCTTGGCATATTGTCATGCTGGTCACATGACCATGGAAATGTCTTCCTACATTGCTGGTTCCCTCTGCTAAGAAATGGAGATGAACACTGTCCCCTGGAGTCAGACACAATGGAAAGGGAAAACTTTTATCTTTTTTTCTTGGCATCCATTTTGTTGGAAGGTGTTGTTTAGTGTTATGTATGGAAGGACCAACGACAGGAGATGCCTAGAGAGGCTCCATACAGGAAGTGTTATGAGAACAGGAAAGGGCACTGGGAGAGGGGCGGTAACCTAGCAACCGGGGAAAATAAGGGATTACCATTGGTTCGTTCCTCAGCCAGCTGGCAGTTAAATAGGGGAAACCCGAGGGGGTTTGACAGTTGAATACTGACTGTTGTATTAACGTTATGTTTATGCTGGAATAAAGCAGTTCAAGCAAAGCCGCAATTACGTGTCCGAATCTGTACCAAGCCACTTCATTGGCGACGAGGATTTCCACGCAAGTATACAATCCAAGAAATTAAGTTAGATAAAAGGAAATGATGTCTACACAATTTAATTTTCCGCCTTTCAACCCTAAGAGTGAAACATGGGATTCATACGTGGCCCGATTTGACTGTTTCATTATTGCTAATGGGTTCACAGAAATCTCAGACAACAGGAAACGTGCATATTTTCTAGGGTTCTGTGGAGCCAAAATGTTCGAAACAGCAAGAGCCCTATTTGCCCCCACCCCAATACATGACATTCCATGGCAGCAGTTCTTAAATGCCCTCCAGGAACATTATGCCCCAGCACCTTCCCGGTGTGCCAGGAGATATAAATTCTACCATCGTAATCAAACAGAAGGAGAATCAATAAATGATTTTGTAGCGGCTCTCCGATGCGCAGCATTATACTGCGAGTTTGACAACTTAGAAGATTATTTACTAGACCGACTTGTATTTGGTGTAAGAGACGGCTGTTTAAAATGCCGTTTATTGTCAATCAGAGACTTAACGTTCAAGACAGCTTTAGCGGAGGCTAGGGCTTTCGAGCTCTCAATGCAGTCATTAGCAGAGATGGAAAGCACTGTAAATGCCACCACATTACTTCCTGATGTCAATACAAACAAATTCCACAAGACATTGAAAGGTCTTTGGGGTTAGAAGAAGAAGAGGTCTGCAAATTAGCTGTTGCAAGAAACAAAGTCCAGCCAGTTGAGCGAGCTAGACGACCACCATCTCCATGCAGAGGGTGCGGAGGAGATCACTTTAGATCAAATTGCCCCTTTAAAGACTTTAATTGTTGGAGATGCGGAGGACGGGGCCATATAGCCAGAGCCTGTCAATTCCGCCGACAGCAACCTTCAACAGCCTCAAGCCAGAAGTATAATAGCTTTAGCGGAGGACGAGGGAACTACAAGGACTCGAATTACCGACGTCAAGATTGCAACGTAATATACACGCGTCCATCGCAGAGGTCTACGGTTGTCAGTGAAACTTCCTCATCATCCGAAAAGATTACAGTGGTTGTTCGCCTGGGCCACATGCCGTGCAACATGCAGGTTGACACGGGTTCAGCTTGCTCACTGGTGTCGTGGTCTACAGCTAAGCGGTGTTTTCCGAAATTGTCAAAAAACGGGTTGTTACCATGCCGATTGAATCTACGAGATTATCAAGGCCGTGCTATTCCAGTGATAGGAGAAGTTATGAAGTTGAATTAGAGGATGGCAGGGTATGGCGTAGACACTTAGATCAGGTCCGTCTCCGCAAAGCAGAGAAACTCATGGAAGATAATAGTTCCATTCCGCGAGAGGATAATGAAGTACGTTCGGAAATGGCAGGTCCAGGGGTCTTGGACAGTAACATAGATACCCACCTTCCGTCCCAGTTTACCATTCCTTTAAGTGCAGAGCCAGAATTCCACGAACCTCCGCAAGGTCAGGTAGCAGGGGAAGACGGACTACGTCATTCGGGTAGAATAGTTCGGAAGCCAACCTACTTAAAGGATTATGTATGTTCCAGAGTAAGGGGGGGAGGAGTGTTATGTATGGAAGGACCAACGACAGGAGATGCCTAGAGAGGCTCCATACAGGAAGTGTTATGAAAACAGGAAAGGGCACTGGAGAAGGGCAGTAACCTAGCAACCGGGGAAAATAAGGGATTACCATTGGTTCGTTCCTCAGCCAGCTGGCAGTTAAATAGGGGAAACCCGAGGGGGTTTGACAGTTGAATACTGACTGTTGTATTAACGTTATGTTTATTCTGGAATAAAGCAGTTCAAGCAAAGCCGCAATTACGTGTCCGAATCTATACCAAGCCACTTCATTTAGGCAATCTATTCCCTTTTTATAGAAACATAGAAACATAGAAGTCTGATGGCAGAAAAAGACCTCCTGGTCCATCTAGTCTGCCCTTATACTATTTTCTGTATTTTATCTTAGGATGGGTATGTGTTTATCCCAGGCATGTTTAAATTCAGTTACTGTGGATTTATCTACCACGTCTGCTGGAAGTTTGTTCCAAGGATCTACTACTCTTTCAGTAAAATAATATTTTCTCATGTTGCTTTTGATCTTTCCCCCAACTAACTTCAGATTGTGTCCCCTTTTTCTGATGCTCTAGGTTACTGTAGTGCATTTGTGTTGAATTGAAAATGTTTCAGTGGTTCTTAACCTTTCTATTGCCGCAACCCCTTAATACAAATCCTCATGTTGTGGGGACCCCCAACTATAAGTCTAGCGCCAATTCTTCCAACAGAGCTTTAAGCTGATTGGCAGGAAGGTCAGAAGGACACGCCCACTGTAAACACCTGATTGGTTGGATTGTAAAAACATGTTCCAAGGCGCCAGAATAGAAGTTTAGTTCCTAACACCGTGGGAAATTTGTCTTTTCCCATGGTCTTGGGCGACCCCTGTGAAATGCTCGTTCAACCCCCAAAGGGCTCCCGACTCCCAGGTTGAGAACCACTGTGGTAGATACTAGGATTGAAGTACATAGCAGGAGGGGAGGGAGGGAGAGGAGGGAGAAAGAGAGGGAGAGAGACAGAGAAGGAGAGGGAAGGAGAGGGAGAGAGACAGAGAAGGAGAGGGAGAGAGACAGAGAAGGAGAGGAAGGAGAGGGAGAGAGGGGAGGGGAGAGAGAGAGACAGGGAGAGAGACAGAAAAGGAGATGGAGAGACAGGGAGAGAGAGAGGAAGGGGAGGGAGGGAGAGAGAGAAGGAGGGGGAGAGAGAGAGAGGGAGAGAGGGGAGGGGAGAGAGAGAGGGAGAGAGACTGGGTGAGGGAGAGAGAGGAGAGGAGAGAGAGGGGGAGAGAGACAGAAAAGGAGATGGAGAGACAGGGAGAGAGAGAGGGAGGGGAGGGAGGGAGAGAGAGAAGGAGGGGGAGAGAGAGAGGGAGAGAGACAGAGAAGGAGAGGGAAGGAGAGGGAGAGAGGGGAGGGGAGAGAGAGAGGGAGAGAGACTGGGTGAGGGAGAGAGAGGAGAGGGAGAGAGAGGGGGGAGAGAGACAGAAAAGGAGATGGAGAGATAGGGAGAGAGAGAGGGAGGGGAGGGAGGGAGAGAGAGAAGGAGGGGGAGAGAGAGGGGGAGAGAGAGAGGAGAGGGAAGGAGAGGGAGAGAGACTGGGAGTGGGAGGGAGGGAGGGAGAGAGGGAGGGAGAGAGAGGGAGAGGGAGGGAGGGGGAAGGAGAGAGACACAGAGAAAGAGACAGAGAGAGAGACAGAGAGAGAGGGGGGAGAGAGAGAGGAGAGGGAGAGAGAGGAGAGGGAGAGAGAGAGAGGGAGAGAGACAGAAAAGGAGATGGAGAGACAGGGAGAGAGAGAGGGAGGGGAGGGAGGGAGAGAGAGAAGGAGGGAGAGAGAGAGAGAGGGAGAGAGACAGAGAAGGAGAGGGAAGGAGAGGGAGAGAGACAGAGAAGGAGAGGGAAGGAGAGGGAGAGAGGGGAGGGGGGAGAGAGGGAGAGAGACTGGGTGAGGGAGAGAGAGGAGAGGGAGAGAGAGGGGGGAGAGAGACAGAAAAGGAGATGGAGAGACAGGGAGAGAGAGAGGGAGAGGGAGGGGAGGGAGGGAGGGAGAGAAGGAGGGGAGAGAGAGAGAGGGAGAGAGACAGAGAAGGAGAGGGAAGGAGAGGGAGAGAGACTGGGAGAGGGAGGGAGAGAGAGGGAGAGGGAGGGAGGGAGGGGGAAGGAGAGAGACAGAGAGAAGGAGACAGAGAGAGAGAGGGAGAGAGGAGAGGGAGAGAGAGAGGGGGAGAGAGACAGAAAAGGAGATGGAGAGACAGGGAGAGAGAGAGGGAGAGGGAGGGAGGGAGGGAGAGAGAGAAGGAGGGAGAGAGAGAGAGAGGGAGAGAGACAGAGAAGGAGAGGGAAGGAGAGGGAGAGAGACTGGGAGAGGGAGAGAGGGAGGGAGAGAGAGGGAGAGAGAGGGAGAGGGAGGGAGGGGGAAGGAGAGAGACAGAGAGGAGACAGAGAGAGAGAGGGAGAGAGGGAGGGAGAGGGAGGGAATGGGAGAAGGAGGGAGAGAGAGGGGGAAGGAAGGGAGGGAGATTTGTTACTCTTAATGGACAGGGAAATTGTTGTAAGACGCTACATCATCTTGATTTCAAGAGGACAGGAAACCTCCATAATCAGAATGTGAGAGTTTCTACCACTGTGCAACCACACTGCTGGAGGAAACAATGCAAAACTGGCTTTGTGACATTTCTTCTACAGCAGTCAGGTTGGTAAGTTATTTTGGTATGTCAACGGAGCCACAAGGTCCTGCAGTTTGCAACAGCAAAACTCTGGGCTTTCTAAATTGTCATGTGATTTTTATAATCCACCAGACTTTGACTGGAAAAAGAAACCTGATTTCTATATTCTGACATCTCTTTGACACTCTTAAGCAATGGGATTTCACATCAGATGACTCAAATGATGAAGTTTGTTGATGGATGGATTTCACAGGAACCTTTGGGGAAAAACCTTTCTGTCCCCAAACCCATGAGAACTCCAAACCACAGTCACTACAATTTCTTAAGGTAGTGATGATGTCATGAGTGAAAGTTCAGGTCCATGCATGAAGATCCAATTAAACTGATCGACTCCTAATCATACCTACAGTATACACAGGAGTCTTCTCAATCTTAATTGGTCAACACAAGGTTGACTCAGCCTTCCGTTATTCCAAGGTCGGTAAAATGAGGACCCAGATTGTTGGGGGCAATATGCTGACTCTCTAAACCGCTTAGAGAGGGCTGTAAAGCAGTATATACGTCTAAATGCTATTTCTAAATAACCCTAACCCTAACCCTACCGGTCAATGACTACTTCAGCTTCAACCACAACAACACAAGAGCACGCAACAGATTCAAACTTAATACGAACCGCTCCAAACTTGACTGTAAAATAATATGATTTCAACAATCGAGTTATCGAAGCGTGGAACTCATTACCGGACTCAATTGTGTCAACCCCTAACCCCCAACATTTCTCCCTTAGACTCTCCACGATTGACCTCTCCAGGTTCCTAAGAGGCCAGTAAGGGGCGTACATAAGTGCACTGGTGTGCCTTTCGTCCCCTGTCCAGTTGTCTTTCCTTTCTCTCACTTATCATATATATTTTCTTTCTTTCATATATCCTCTCCTCTAAGTTCACTTTACCCTTATATATATTACTACATGTCTATTTTTCTTCCTATGTATTTGTGTACTGGACAAATGAATAAATAAAATAAATAAATATTAGCACCTGCTTGGAATTAGATAAGAGTCAATAGAATTCAAGGGACCTGGACTTCATTTTTGTCTGTGTAAGGATTCTAGGTTGGTTCCCTCTTTTAATTCCACCCCCAGGTTCAGCCACTCCTGTGTGTGAATTGTTTTAGCTTTTGGATAGAAATCCCAATCCATGATTATTGAAAAAGAGGAAATTATGTTGCAACCGGTTTACTGTTATAAATCGAATTTGCATTTTTCTTTTAAACCACAGCTGATTTTCTCTTTCAGTTGTGGAGGAAGGAACATTGCATAAAAATGGTGAAGCTTCCTTCAAGTTCAGGTCAACTCCTGTTCCTCCTCGCACATATGTGCTACTCATTCCCGCCTCTAGGGGGCAGTGCTCATCTCCGCCTGCAAGCCGAAGAGCCAGCGCTGTGCGAAGACGTCTCTGTGAGCAAGTGGTCATGTGGTCTGCTGTTTCCATGGACACACATCCAAGAAGAGTAGTTTTGTTAGCAACTCTGCGGTCTTCCTGAATATTGAATAGTGATTTTCAGTGTTTCTCAGCTTTAGGATAGTGGACTGTCTCCCAGAATTCCTCAGCTGGCCTGTTGGCTGGGGATTTCTGGGAGTTAAATTCCATGCATCAAAAAGTTACTGATGTTGAAAACAGTGGTGAAATAGAAACATAGAAGATTGACGGCAGAAAAAGACCTCATGGTCCATCTAGTCTGTCTTTATACTATTTTCTGTATTTTATCTTAGGATGGATATATGTTTATCCCAGGCATGTTTAAATTCAGTTACTGTGGATTTACCAACCACGTCTGCTGGAAGTTTGTTACAAACATCTACTACTCTTTCGGTAAAATGATATTTTCTCACATTGCTTCTGATCTTCCCCCCAACTAACCTCAGATTGTGCCCTCTTGTTCTTGTGTTCAATTTCCTATTAAAAACACTTCCTGAACCTTATTTAGCCCTTTAACTTATTTAAAGAAATCCAAAACTTTTTACTACCAGTTCTTTGGGCGTGGCTTGGTGGTTGTGGGTGTGGCTTGGTGGTTGTGGGTGTGGCTTGGTGGGCATGGCAGGGAACAGATATTGTAAAATCTCCATTCCCTTCCCATTCCAGGGGAAGGATATTACAAAGTCTCCATTCCCACCACACTCTGGGGCCAGTGAGAGGTGGTATTCCAAAGTTTTCCAAACTACAGTGATCCCTCGATTTGTGCGTTCTCGATTAGCGCGAAACGCTGCAACGCGGTTTTTCAAAAAATATTAATTAAAAAATAAGTCCGCGTTTTTTTCCCACACCACGGTTTTCCCCGCCCGATGACGTCATACTGATTGCTGATTGGCCAAAATCAGCAAAAGGAGGGAGGGTTGCCATTGCCATTGCCGCCAGCGCTGCCCCAAGAAAGCCGGTGAGAGGAAGGAAGGAGGGAAGGAGGGAGGGAGAGAAGGGAAGGAGGGAAGGAGGGAGGGTTGCCATTGCCATTGCCACCAGCGCTGCCCTGTGGGTAGCGGCGAGGAGACCGGAAAAATCACCATTGCATTGCCAGCCTCCGAACTTGCGTCGCTCCACCTTCTGCGCATGTGCGGCCATGGAACAAAGGGCGCGCATGCGCAGATGGTGTTTTTACTTCCGCATCCAGTATAACGCGGAAATCGGTTAGCGCGGGAGGTCTTGGAACGTAACCCCCGCGCTAACCGAGGGATCACTGTACTCATAATTTCAGCTTCTGGTTCTCCAAATTACTCAAAATTTCTGCTACCAGTTCTCCAGAGCCTGTCCAAATCTGCTGGATTTCATCCCTGGTTGAGAAATATTGTTCTATGGAGGAATGGATTGTGAAAATGTCAGAATTTTCAGAAATGGTGAAACTAACCTGTTTGGTTACAGAACAAAAAAACAAAAAGCTTTTTTGAAAGGTTGGAAACCTTACATGAACTTTTCGCTGAAAGAAGAAAAAAAAGTGAATACATCATTTACGAATTTGAAGACAGAAAGACAAGGACTAATGAAGGGGTGAAGAGACTTAAGGGAGGCAGGACAAGAAGAATATAATTATCTGTTGAAAAGAAGCTCAGAAGTCATGTATAGAGTTTCTTAACTATGGCTTTCTTTTTCTTTTCTTACACTTTTGCACAGGATTGTTGTTGTTGTTGTTATTGTATGAAATCTTCAACAAACATTATTTAAAAAAAGAAAGCACTGATCTAGATTATGTAGGCTTGTAAATTTTCCCAAGAGTCTTAATTTCTCTTTGAAATGCCATGCTGAACAAGCAATGGGTGATTGGAATTTTTTTTTAAAAAAATTAATTACAGTTCCTGCAGTGGAGGCGATTTGGTAATTTTGAAGCAGCCATTTTGTGGTGGAATTGGACAAAATGGCTGACTGAGGTATATTGGGACCTGAAGCCCACACATCTTAAAACTGTTATTTGTCTATGACAGTGGTGGATTGCTATCAGTTCAGACCGGTTCTTTAGATATTCCTTTCCCCCCAGGCCTATACAATTTATGCATGGTATGTTTGTGTGTATGTTTGATTTTTAATAAGGGTTTTTAATTATTTTAAATATTAGATTTGTCATATGCTGTTTTATTATTGCTGTTAGCCGCCCCGAGTCTACGGAGAAGGGTGGCATACAAATCAAATCAAATCAAAAAATAAACTGTAGTGAAAATTTACCGCCACTGCTCATCCAACTGGCATCATTGACTGGCATTTCATGCTCCTGAACCCATCCTCTGGTCGCTGCGGATTGCAAAAAAAACCCTCTGTGCATAGAAACATAGAAGACAGAAGGCATAAAAAGACCTCATGATCCATCTAGTCTGCCCTTATACTATTTCCTGTATTTTATCTTAGGATGGATATATGTTTATCCCAGGCATGTTTACATTCAGTTACTGTGGATTTATCTACCACATCTGCTGGAAGTTTGTTCCAAGCATCTACTACTCTTTCAGTAAAATAATATTTTCTCATATTGCTTTTGATCTTTCCCCCAACTAACTTCAGATTGTGTCCCCTTGTTCTTGTGTTCACTTTCCTATTAAAAACACTTCCCTCCTGGACCTTATTTAACCCTTTAACATATTTAAATGTTTCGATCATGTCCCCGCTTTCCCTTCTGTCCTCCAGACTATACAGATTGAGTTCATGAAGTGTTTCCTGATACGTTTTATGCTTAAGACCTTCCACCTTTCTTGTAGCCCGTCTTTGGACCCGTTCAATTTTGTCAATATCTTTTTGTAGGTGAGGTCTCCAGAACTGAACACAGTATTTCAAATGTGGTCTCACCAGCGTTCTATATAGCGGGATCACAATTTCCCTCTTCCTGCTTGTTATACCTCTAGCTATGCAGCCAAGCATCCTACGTGCTTTCCCTACCGCCTGACTGCACTGTTCACCCATTTTGAGACTGTCATAAATCACTACCCCAAAGGCTTCTGCACATGCGCAGAGGATCATTTATGTGACATAACACTTATACATTTTCAAGCAAATTGTGTACTTCCGTTGTGATGCGAACTGGTAACAGGAGTGAGCTGCTCCTCCCATGGGTGGGGAACACCATTCCAGGAGTGGAAATGGAGCTGTGCGCTCAGCTCTAGCTGACCGGCAGTCGGGTGCACATGCCCGGCATGAAATTTGCTCTCTGTGCATGCACAGGAAGTGAAATCTCATGCAAAGACGTGCGTGACTGTGAGATTTCGGTGATTTTTGATAATTTTTTCCTTCTGCTCATGCACAGAAGCAAAAAACTGGCAAAAATCGCAAAAATCTCCTGGTCGTGTGTGCCCTTGTGTGAGATTTCGCTTCCTGTGCATGCGCAGGAAGCAAATCTCGTGCCCGGTGCATGTATTCAACCCCCACCCATACGACCACAACCTCCACCCACCCGGAGGTGTCCCATAAACGGAGGTAAGTGCAGTCCTTCACTGACCAGTAGTGAAGGTAAGTAGAACACCCCCTTGGTCTGCAAAAGAAAAGAATATTTATAGCTCAATCCAATAGCATTAAAAATCAATCATTCCCATTCACACAACAAACATACATTACATTTTGGCAGCCAAGAGGCTAGAGCAGTGATGGCGAACCTATGTCACAGGCGCCACAAGTGATACAGAGAGCCCTATTGCTGGCACACAAGCCGTTGCCCTATCTCATCTGCAACATGCAGGTGTGTGCTGGCGAGCTGATTTTTGGCTTGCACCGAGGCTCTGGGAGGGTGTTTTTTGCTCCCAAAGAACTTCCAGGAGGATGGGGAGGGCATTTTAAACCTCCCCCAGTTGCAGGGAAGCATTTGGAGCCCGGGGAGGGTGAAACACGAGCATAATTGGCCCACCAGAAGTTGGGAAACAGGCCTTTCCAGCCTCCAGAGGGCCTCAGGGGGATAAGGGAAGCTGTTTTTACCCTCCCCAAGCATTGAATTATGGGCATGGGTGCTCATGCTTGCGCAATAGCACGTGTGCATGCTCTTTTGGCACCTGAGGGAAAAAAGGTTTGCCATCACTGCCCTAGGGGGTGGGACCCACAACATTTCACAACTTCAAATCATCCAAAATGCAGCCGTGCGAGCAGTTATCGGTCTTCCAAGGCATGCCCATACTTCATCATCATTCCGCGGACTGCATTGGCGGCTGATTGGTTTCCGGACACAATTCAAAGTGTTGGTTATGACCTATAAAGCCCTACCTGGCATAGGACCAGACTTTCTCTGAGACCACCTTCTGCCGCATGAATCCCAGTGACCGATGAGGTCCCACAGAGTTGGTCTCCTTAGGATCCCGTTGACCAAACAATGTCAGCTGGCGGGACCTAGGGGAAGAGTCTTCTCTGTGGCGGCCCCGGTCCTTGGGAATCAGCTCCTCCCGGAGATTCGCACTGCCCCCACCCTCCTTTCCTTCTGAAAGAGTTTAAAAGCACATCTTTGCCTCCAGGCCTGGGGACATTAGATCTTCCCCGGTGTAGCGAATGTTGTTAGTGTGATTAATGAATGAATGAAAATGAATGTTTTTAAAGTTAGAATTTTAAGAACCTTTTAGTATATTTTATTTTATTTTATTCATTTGTCCAATACACAAATAAATAGGAAGAAAAATAGACATGTGGTAATATATATAAAGGTAAAAGTGAACTTAGAGGATAGGATATATGAAAGGAAGAGAATAGATATCATAGGTGAAAGAAAGGAGAGACAATTGGACAGGGGACGAAAGGCACACCAGTGCACTTATGTACGCCCCTTACTGGCCTCTTAGGAACCTGGAGAGGTCAATTGTGGAGAGTCTAAGGGAGAAATGTTGGGGGTTAGGGGTTGACACAACTGAGTCCGGTAATGCTTTGATAACTCGATTGTTGAAATCATATTTTTTACAGTCAAGTTTGGAGCGGTTCGTATTAAGTTTGAATCTGTTGCGTGCTCTTGTGTTGTTGCGGTTGAAGCTGAAGTAGTCATTGACCGGTAGGACGTTGCAGCATATGATCTTGTGGGCTATACTCAAATCGTGTTTTAGGCGCCGTAGTTCTAGGCTTTCTAGGCCCAGGATTGTTAGTCTATTTTCGTAGGATATTCTGTTTCGAGTGGAGGAGTGAAGGGCTCTTCTGGTGAAATATCTTTGGACATTTTCAAGGGTGTTGATGTCCGAGGTGTGGATAACTGTACTGTTGTGTTTTCACTATATGTCGTGAGCCGCCCTGAGTCCACGGAGAGGGGCGGCATACAAGTCCAATAAATAAATAAATTAATTTCCTGCCTCCCTGTTCTGATGGGTTGGGTAAATGTGACTGGCAGAAGCCGGTCTTTCAGATAACCTGCGTTGTGGCCCACCAGCAGCCCGTGAAGCTAGTAGCTGATTCTAACGGCAGGGAGATGGATGGCAAATACATTTAATAATACTGTAAATAAATACATAATTTCCAGTCAATGTTGTAAAAGATATGCATTATGTTAAGTAGTTCAGGGAAGTAAGGCTGGAGAAAGGGGAAGAGTAGAGAGAAGTTAAGGAACAAAAGATCAGTGTTTATTCACAGCCTGTTGCACAATAAATTTATCAGTGGATGGAACTTTCATCAAAAAAATTCCCCCTCTAACAAAAATGCTAAATATTAAACACACATTGCAATAAATAACTGCTTGTCTTGGTCCTTCCACTTCTCCCCTCCACCCCCAATGAACTGGTTATATTTTCTGAGGTGGTGGTTTATGAGTGGCAGATTAACATTCTTCTTCATTCAATGTATACCTTGCCTTTCTACCCATAGGGCATTGAAAGGAACTGATTATAACAACGAAACAGAAAGACTGTGTTGTTACAACATGTTTCCCCACAATGGGTAAATGGCTAGCAGATGCATTCCCATCATGTGCTCAGCTTGGTTAGATTAACATGGTTGATCTAGGTCAGTGATGGCGAACCTATGACACGGATGCCACGCGGAGCCATATCTGAGGACACGTAAGGCGTTATTTATTTATTTTATTTATTTATTTCGTCCAATACACAATGAGGGTTTTAGTGGGTATACAGTATATCTATATACACATAGTAAAATACATGATGAAGGTTATAGAGGAGATACTCATAGTAAAATATATCTAAGAAATAATAGAAAAGATATAGTAATAGAACATATCAATGAAAGAATAGAAGAAGAGATATAGGAATAGAAGAAAGGTATAGGAGATATAGGAGAGCAATAGGACAGGGGACGGAAGGCACTCAAGTGCACTTGTACTCGCCCCTTACTGACGTCTTAGGAATCTGGATAGGTCAACCGTAGATAATCTTAAGGGTAAAGTGTTGGGGTTATGGAGTCCGGTAATGAGTTCCACGCTTCGACAACTTGGTTACTGAAGTCATATTTTTTAGTCAAGTTTGGAGCGATTAATATTAACTTTAAATCTGTTGTGTGCTCTTGTGTTATTGTGGTTGAAGCTGAAGTAGTCGCTGACAGGCAGGACGTTGCAGCATATGATCTTGTGGGCAATACTTAGATCTTGTTTAAGGCGTCTTAGTTCTAGGCTTTCTAGGCCCAGGATTGAAAGTCTAGTCTCGTAGGGTATTCTGTTTCGAGTGGAGGAGTGAATGGCTCTTCTGGTGAAGTATCTTTGGACATTTTCAAGGGTGTTAATGTCTGAGATGCGATATGGGTTCCAAACAGATGAGCTGTATTCAAGGATGGGTTGCGCTATGTCAGCTAATTTCCGGCCTTCTTTTCGTCCATTTTCGCTCTCCCCAGGCTTCAGGAAAGCCTCCTGAACCCTTGGTATGGCGAAAAATGGACCAACAGGCCTACTAGAAGTCCGGAGGCCTCAGTGAGGCCTATGTGCATGCGTTGTGGGGCAATGCGGGGATTGTACACATGTATGGGGGATGGCATTGCATTATGGGTGCTTAGAACTAAGTTGCCTTAAACACGACCTAAACATAGCCCATAAAATCATATGCTACATCCTTCCCGTCAACGACTACTTCAGCTTCAACCACAACAACACATGAGCACACAACAGATACAAACTTAATGTATCCTGCATTGAGCAGGGGGTTGCACCCGATGACCCTCGAGGTCCCTTCCAACTCTATGATTCTATGATTAATGTAAACCACTCCAAACTCGACTGCAGGAAATACGACTTTAGTAACCGAGTAGTTGATGCATGGAACTCACTACCAGACTCTGTGGTATCATCACCTAACCCCCAAAACTTTACCCTTAGACTATCCACTGTTGACCTTACCTGATTCCTAAGAGGTCAGTAAGGGGCATGCATAAGTGCACCAGCGTGTCTTCCGTCCCCTGTCCAAATGTTTCTTTATATATTTTTTACTAGTATCATGTATATGAATATTATTATATCTAATGTTTTTTCTTATTTTTCTTTTTACTAGTATCATGTATATAAATAATATTATATCTTTACCTACCTCCAATATGTACTTGACTAAATAAATAAATAAATAAATAAATGAATAAATAAATAAATACATAAACAAATAAACAAACAAATAAACGAACAAACAAACAAACAAACAAATAAATAAATAAATAAAAAAGTAAATAAGTAAATAAATATACCCAAGCCAAAAAAGGTTCGCCATCACTGATCTAAGTTCTTAGGAATTAGGACATTCCCTGTATGTTTTAGATTAGCCTTTCGATAAATTCTCCAACCAGATAGCCATTGCAGGAAATTCTAGGAGCTGAAGTCCAGAAGTTGCCAAGTTTGGAAATGGTGGGATATTTTATAGTACAGTCCATTGTGCACTGCAAACCCAGAAAATAGATTAATGCAGTAATCAAGTTAAGTGTGTCTTGTAAATGCAACCGATCAATTAAAATTTGATAAACATAGAAACATAGATAAAGCAATTAACCAAATTAAAATCAGCAAGTAATTCATACAAAAGCCTGGGTAAAGGCTTTTACTAAAAAAGTAAAAAGAATGGCAGGCTGAGTGCAACTACCATGGAAACAGATTCCAAATTTTGAGAGCAGCAGAGAAAATCCCTTTTGGGGTGGAAATTGAAGGATGGAAGCAAAGCTAGCTGAGGAATTCTGGGAGTCAAAGTCCACAAGTCTTAAAGTTGGCAAGGTTGGAGACCCCTGATTTAGAACATATACTCCCAAATTTCAACAGAGATCTATGCCAAGTTCATTTTGGAAAAATGAAATCAAATGAAGAAAATAGGGAAGATGTGAAGAGTGAAAGAAAAGGGATTTGTAATGGCTTATATATAGAAAATGAGTCATTCTGTAATAGCTTAGATACAGAAAATGAGTGTGATGAAGCTACAAAAAGGTAAACATAATGTTAAGCTGCAACAGTAGGAAAATACTTTCCAACTGACAAATAATAGGTACACTTGACTCTCCATTGGTCAAAATCTCTTGCCTAAAGCCTGAGTATTGACAAATAGTTTGATGAGGTTAGTATTTCTCACAGGTGCTTTTTCTTCTTCAAAAGGCAACGATAAAAGAGTCCACATTTTGGATAGCGGGGAACCACTGGTTTGAAAGAGGGGTAAAAAAAAATGCGTAGGAGTACACACACATAAATACGTAAATTGGGCAGAAAAAATAGCAGTGGCCTTCAAAATAAAAGCAACACAGAGGTATTGCGTGCATGGTGCATACTTATTTATATTTGATTTCTGATTTCCAATTGACCTCATGGGGGCCACACAATTACTGCCAAAGTGGCATTTATGACCCATGGGCTGTAAAATGCCCAGCTCTGATCTAATGTTGAAGACACCAGACTAGAAACCAGGAAACTATGAATTATAATCCTCCCTTAGACCACCCGAGGGACTTGGGGCAAGTCACAATCTCAGCCAAACCTACCTCACAGGGTTGGTGTTATAAGGAAAATAGGAAGGGAAAGGAGTATTAGGTATACGTTGTCTTGAGTTGCTTCTATGATTCTATGATTCTATGAACTTCTCCCACCATCGAGAGAAAGGAAGTGCTTTATTCGCTCTGGGCAGTCCAGAACGAATAAAGCGCTTCCTTTCACTGGGCGTTGGGAGATGGAATAAACTTATTTTAAATAAGTAAGTTTAAAATAAACTTATTTTAAATAAAATAATAAAGGGATTAAAAAATAATAATCCATCCATGTTAGAACTGAACATCCCTCCCTCAACAGAGGGGGAAGAATAAGGAATAAAGAAATAAATTGGAATATCTCCAATTTACAATTCATCCCTGACTATCTATGGGACCATCTCTGGCAACATACCACCCAGAGACCAATTAGATCGCACAGAGTTGGCCTTCTTTGGGTCCCGTCGACTAAGCAGGGTCAGCAGGCTCATGGGGGAGGGCCTTCTCTGTGGCAACCCCAGCTCTTTGGAACCAACTAATCCCTGATATCCGTATTGCCCCATACCCTACTGGCCTTCTGAAAAGCCTTTAAAGACCTGGCTTTGCCAACAGGCCTTCGGTCCATGAGAATCTACAATAAGGTGACCAGATTTTAACATTGGTAAATCGGGACACCATTGATTGGGGGAGTAGGGTTTTTTCCTTGATTGTTGAGCCATCCAGAGCGAATAAAGCACTTCCTTTCTCTTGGCGATGGGAGAAGTTCCCTAGCTTGTTGTGCATTCTTTCCAAAAATCGGGACTTTTTAAAAACCCTGCGGGACGTGGGACAAATTGTTAAAAATTGGGACTGTCCCACCAAAAGCAGGACGTCTGGTCACCTTAATCTACAGCCTATCTCCGGTTGATACATTTTTTGACTGGTATGTGTGATGGTATGATTGTTTGGTTTGGAATTTGGGGTTTTTATTAGTATTAATTATTTGGGGGTTTTATAGTTTAGGGGGTTATACTGTACTATGTTCTGTCTGGGTCACTCCAGAAGCCAATACCAACCCAAAAAGAGAAGCCAGACACACTGGTAAAAGGCAAAGGCAGTTTATATAATTCCAGGAAAACACAGGTAACATACAATGTCCTTACAAACAGGAAAAACGCTGGAACTGCAAATATATACACAAAGGCAATAGTCCATGAAGCAATACCAGATTCTTGCTGCCAAAACGAAGCTGTAGATAGCAAACATACGCCTCCCACGAGTCTTCCAGACTGCTAGGCCACAAGCCAAGATCAGACACACTGAGAATCAAAGCAGGTCACCGCAACTCCAATTGATAACACTCCACATGGCTTCAAGGCCTTGCCTGCCTTTTAAATCCTGCTGATGAGGACCACACCCAAACCCAGCTGTTTCTAATTCAATGGTGATAATATTTCTTTAACTGCTCCTTTCGTTGCTCTGAAGGTCTCTGTCTCATGTCAATGACAGCTTGTGCGTCATCACCTAATGACTCCAAACTACTGGCTGGGGAGAGCCCCCCCCCCCCCCCCCGGGGCTCTCATGCTGTTCTCCTTCACCCCATTCCTGACTCTCCTCTCCCCCGTCCGACTGTTCAGCCCCCTCCTCTGCGCTGTCATCCTCCTCCGGGCATGGAGCCAGCAGAGACGCAGCCAGTCCCTGAGCAGCCTCAGGCTGAACCACAACATACTAAGGGTTTTTTTTTCTGTTTTAAGGTTGAATTTGACTTTTTCATTGTATCATTTCATTGTTGTGAGCCGCCCTGAGTCCTGTAGGAGGGAGCAGCATATAAGAATAAAATTAGAATTCGAATTAGAATTAGAAGTAGAACTAAAACTAAAACTACAACTAAAACTAATCCCTTTCAGCACTTTCAAGAAGATTCCACAAACAGATCCCTGATAAACCCCCAAGTGATATCAACAGCTCTCAGAGAGTGCTAACAACCAGAGGACTACAAAGACATACAATCCTTCCATCCCTCCCCCAACCCTTCCACGATTGGACTAGAAGACCCTTGAGGTCCCTTGCAGCCCTGTGATTCTAAGAAGTACTAAGGAGATACAAGGTACAAAAATAAATGAGATCACAAGTGATTGTGGTTTCTAAAAACAGTTGGTAAAAATCAATTATAATGTCAAATAAAGATTCTGGTGCTTAGCACCAAAGAAGATGTTGAAATTCCATAGCACGGAAACAGTTTCCTTCCACAAGAAAGATAAATACTGTACCAGAAAGGGAGAAGAAAGCAGATGCTTGGGATTCCAAGACCCAGCAGTCATCTGATTGCAAAAGGTCACAGATGCGATGGGAACTCCAGAGTCCAACGTCTTTGACCTTTCTGTGAGGGTGGCCGCCCTGCCCCTTTCCCACAATCATCAGCTGAAGCCTGTGTCGTTTGGATCCTCAGGAGTGGAGGAAACTTCATAGAAAAATGGAAGCATTGTGAAAGGGGAATGTTTGGGCCACAGCCTGAGTTTGGAATGGAACTGATCGTGATAAAGGGTCTAGAACAGTGATAGCGAACCTTTTTTGGTGTGTGTTGTGGTTAGCTCTGGCCCAGCTCCTGCCCCAAGCAATGTGGAGGTGGATGTGGGGGAGACATCCACATGTTGCAGGCCTGTTTTGCTTCCAGTAAAATCTGTCTCCTCTGACCAAGGAAGCGTGAGTGACAGGGAAGAGGGGAGTTTGGCAGACAGCACAGGAGGAGATCAATCATCTGTATCATCCCTGGATTCTGAACAAGAATTAATGACACATCCACGCATGCGTAGAGTGATGCATAGGAGACAACAACTGAAGGATTATTACAAGAGAAAATGAGGCCACCTGTGGTTGGGTGGGGCTGCTGTAATTAGTGCTACAGATAAAAGTGCAGCCTGGTGTGTTAGCCTCATGGCAGTTTATCTGATTCATTGTTTTGTCAAGATCGTGGTTTTTGCTGTTCAGGATTGTGTGTGTGGACTCTCTGGACTTTAGAATTGGACTCAATTTCCCAGTTATTGGGTGAGCAATTGGATTGCATTTCACCTGTGCCTTGTGTGTACCAGAAAGTCCCTTTGACATTTAAAAAGGGAGCTGTTTCTGTTTTTCTGTTTATAAAAACTTTTGGGTTTTCCTTTTATCGTGTGGTGTGTGTCTTCCTGGACTAATTACCCTGTAATTACGGGCGGTTGAAACACGCCGGCAGAACAGTGTGTGTGTGTGCTAGCCTGCGTACATGTCCATTCCCCACACACACATGCACACAATCCCCCGTCAACCCTGTGCATGCGCACAAGTTTCACTGAAGCCTGGGATGGTGTAAAAACAACCAAACAGGCAAACCGGAAGTTCAGAAAAATGGACTTCCAGTTTGCCCATTGTGCTGCTTTCCACATTCAGGGAAGCTTCCTGAAGTCCCAGAATGTGAAAAACAGCATGAAACGCAAACCGGGAGTCTGTTTTTCCGAACTTCCGGTTTGCCCGTTGAGTGGTTTTTGTACTTAGCTTCCCTAAGGTCTCCGGAGTGCAAAAAAAAGCACAATGCACAAACTGGAAGTCCATTTTTCCAAATTTATGCCTTGCCCATTGGGCTCCGAGTCCTCAGAGAGGGGCGGCATACAAATCTAATAATAAATAAATAATTTTTAATCTTTTTTGCACTCAGGGAAGCCTCCGAAGGGTGAAACAGCTTTCCCGAAGGCCAAAAATTAGTTGGCACGCTGGAGCTGACATAGGGCAATGTTCACTTGCCCTCTGATCTGGTTTCGTGTGCTACCTATGGCATACGTGCCATAGGTTTGCCATCAGGGGTCTGGAGACTAAATTGTATGATGAACAGTTGAGAGCAGAGGTGGGTTGCACATGCTTTAACAACGAGTTTGCTGAAAATGTGAGTGTGCACACATGCCCGCTTTATGCACTTGCATGCAACACCCAAAGCAAGGCTTTTTTGATGGGGGTGGCTTCCTGCACACCTGCGAGGTCAGCAACAGTCACTAGAACAGGAGAGGCATGCAAATGAGCTGGGCTGCGGGATAGGGTGAGCGAGCCAGAAAGTAAGATATCTAGGCCCGGATAATGTTGGAGTGGGTGGGCGGGGCCAACCAGTGCTAAGAACTACCAGTTCGGGTGAACTGGTCGAAACCTGTAGCAGCCCACCACTGGTTGAAGGGTTTGTCGGACTGGCCTATTGAAGAGAAGGCTTAAGGAGGGTGTGATAACTGTCTTCCAGTATTTATAGGGCTGTCACAGAGAGGAGAGAATTGGCTTATTTTCTAAGGAACCAGAGGGCAGGCCAAGAAATAATGGGTGGAAGTTTGTTAAAGAAATATCCTGTCTAGAAGTGTTTTTAATAGGAAAGTGAACACAAGAACAAGGGGACACAATCTGAAGTTAGTTGGGGGAAAGATCAAAAGCAACATGAGAAAATATTATTTTACTGAAAGAGTAGTAGATCCTTGGAACAAACTTCCAGCAAACGTGGTAGATAAATCCACAGTAACTGAATTTAAACATGCCATGGGTTAAACATAAATCCATCCTAAGATAAAATACAGAAAATAGTATAAGGGCAGACTAGATGGACCATGAGGTCTTTTTCTGCCGTCAGACTTCTATGTTTCTATGTTTCTAAGTAAGGAGAAATATTCTGACACTAAGAGCAGTTGGACTAGAAGACTTCTGAGGTCCCTTTCCAACCCTGTGATTCTATGGTCTTTGTCAGGGATCCCCAAACTTGGCAACTTTAAGACTTGTAGACTTTAACTCCCAGAAGTTGGCTGACAGGAGAATTCTGGGAGTTTGTAGTATTCTTTGCGTAGATCAAAGGCCATATGGTTGGGCAAGCCCAGATGTGACACAAAGGCACATATGGATGCTCAGTTCACATTATGCTGTTAGTAGAAGTTAGCATGGGTTTTTGCTCAGGCTTTGCAAACACGGAGTTCTGGGTAGGCCTGGGAAAGTTCAAGCCTGGGGAAATTGTAGCCTGTAGTAAAAATGTAACAGGAGTAATGTGCTTGCTGGCACCATCAAAGCACATTTTTTGCCTACTGCCAAGATACTCCTTAAAGTTCCTTAGAGTTTGTTAAAGTTGTTAAAGTTCCCTAGAGTTTGTCCTTATACCTGCATTATGCTGGATTATTCATTGTATGCACGTTACCACATCATGTAAAACTGCGCATGTACATAGCTAAAATAGCGTAAGAGATAACATTCATTATAAGAATGTTGGGTGGGAAAATTAAGTTTATTTATTTATTTATTGGATTTGTATGCTGCCCCTCTCTGTGGACTCAGGGCGGCTAACAACACTGATAAAAACAGCATGGGACAATCCAATACTAAAACAGCTAAAAACCCTTGTTATAAAACCAATCATACATACAAACATACCATGCATAAATTGTAGAAGCCTAGGGGGAAAGAATATCTCAGTCCCCCCATGCCTGACGGCAGAGGTGGGTTTTAAGAAGCTTATGAAAGGCGAGGAGGGTGGGGGCAATTCTAATCTCCAGGGGGAGTTGGTTCCAGAGGGTCAGGGCCGCCACAGAGAAGGCTCTTCCCCTGGGCCCCACCAAACGACATTGTTTAGTTGACGGGACCCTGAAAAGGCCCACTCTGTGGGACCTAACTGGTCGCTGGGATTCGTACGGCAGAAGTTGTTGATGATTCATGGATGAATTTGCTCTTGGAAAATAAAGCTGGCTTCATTCGCTCCGATATGTCTCTTATCTCTCTCTGAACCTTTCTCTACTCCTCAGGAGTTGAAGTCCACAAGTCTTCAAGTTGCCAAGTTTGAAGACCTCTGCTTTAGGGATTTAAAGGATCTCCCTGATTGGCACTGAGGATGGTCAACTGGAAATGTAAAGATGAAATCTGCCCTCTCATTCTGACTGGTAAATCCATACATCCTAAAATTGCTAACTTTGAAAAACATTGGTCTAAGGCAGGGATCTCGAAACTTGGCAACTTTAAGACTTGTGGACCTCAACTCCCACAATTCCTCAGTCATCATGAAGCTGGGGAATTCTGGGAGTTGAAGTCCACAAGTCTTAAGGTTGTCAAGTTTGAAAACCTCTGCTCTATGTTCTCCTTGATTGCTCTGTGGGATGACCTTTGGAGAAAATGGACCAGGTAAGATGAAAGAAGTCCTAGCACTTCATCCAGAACTTTTGGAAATGTTCAGGTAGCTTCAAGCGTAACATTTATCAGCACTGCAGGCTACTTCAGCTAACTGCTAGCTGTAGTTCAGCAGTTCAAATCTCACCACCGGCTCAAGGTTGACTCAGCCTTCCATCCTTCCCAGGTGGGTAAAATGAGGACCCAGATTGTTGGGGGCAATAGGCTAATTCTGTAAAATGCTTAGAGGGTTGTAAAAGCACTATGAAGCAGTATATAAGTCTAAATGCCATTGCTACTGCTATTAGTTTCAAGTTTCAAGTTTTATTGGATTTATATGCCGCCCCTCTCCAAAAACTCCGAAAAATTAGAGAGGGGCGGCATACAAATCCAATAAATTATTATTATTATTATTATTATTATTATTATTATTATTATTATTATTATCAAGAGGGGAAAAATGCCCAGAATACAACCAAAAAACCTCACTGAGGCTTCATTTAAGCCTAAAAGATCATTTCTATAAGGCGATTATGGAAAACAGCTGCTCAGCCCCATTATAATGCTAAGGGTCCACCAGGATTATTTTAATTAAATTTAATTATTTTAATTAATGCAATTTAATTTAATTTTAATTCTTTTAATGTAATTTAGTATTTGCGGCAGCGATGCAGAATCCTCTCCCCTCCAAGGCCTCAGATGTAGCTCTCCAAAGATCCCCCTCATATTTCTGCAGAACTGTAATTTCTAACGTGATGGGGGGATGTCAAATGTGTCAAATAACCACCTTAATGGCATTTAATTACTTTCATCTCCATTAAATTCCAATGAAATCCATTTTTGTTTGTAGGGAAATTCCACTAACTTTTTGAAAGTCGGCAGTCCTACATGAGGAATGTCAAACTGGTGGCATCATGTTACTTATTGAGACTTTTTCCCCAAAAAAGGGGTGGTGGGCGTGGGCCACGAGTTTGACATTCCTGTCCTACATGATCTTAAAAAACTTAGGGGTCTCTTTAGAGAAGGGGTCCCCAAACTTGGCAACTTTAAGACTTGTGGACAGTTGGCTAGCTGGAGAATTCTGGGAGTTGAAGTCCACAAGTCTTAAAATTGCCAAGTTTGAAAACCTCTGCTCTAAGGATTTAACGGATTGTGTCTCCCTGCTGGGCATGAAAGCACTTGGATGGTCAACTGGAAATTTAAAGAGGAAATCAGCCCTCTCATGCTCGCTTGGGAATTCTGGGAGTTGAAGTCCACACATCCTAAAATTGCTAACTTTGAAAAACATTGGTTTAAGACTGGGGTTTCCAAACTTAGCAACTTTAAGACTTGTAGACTTAAATACTTCGCGGGGTTTTTTTATACCACGGTTTTTCCCACCCAATGATGTCATATGTCATCGCCAAACTAATAATTTTTGCAAATAAATAACAAAAAAAATAATTATTGTTAATAAATAATTATTTTTATAATTATCAGGATCACTAAGTGTCTTATTCAATGGTGAGTACCAGTAATAATGGTGAGTAAATGGTTGTTAAGGGAATGGGAAATAGTAATTTAGGGGTTTAAAGTGTTAAGGGAAGGCTTGTGATACTGCCCATAGCCAAAAATGGTGTATTTACTTCTGCATCTCTACTTCACAGAAATTCGACTTTCGCGGGCGGTCTTGGAACGCATCCCCCGCGGAAATTGAGGGAACACTGTACTACATTTTTTTGAGCTGGTAGAAAATACTTGTAACTTGGATTTTAGATTTTGGCAGTGGTTTGCTCTCCAAGCTTCATCAGCAGCACCAGGATTTTCTTGTCCTGTTCTCCTTACCTTATAAATGTCTTGTGTGCCAGTGTGGTCAGTTGGTCATGCGATTAGTTGTTCGTTTGGAGCTATATTTAAATTCGGAGCAAAACTGTACTGTTTTGCCTACACTAACACCTAAAGTGAAACTTTGGCCCACTTCCTTGTTTAAAGTGGAATTTCCAACTTTAATTTAAGGCAAAATAACAATAGCAATAGCATTTAGACTTATATACCGCTTCACAGTGATTTACAGCCCTCTCTAAGCGGTTTACAGAATCAGCCTATTGCCCCAACAATCTAGGTCCTCATTTTACCCACCTCGGATGGATGGAAGGCTGAGTCAATCTTGAGATGGTGGTGAGATTGATTGACTGATTGAGTCATTCATTCATTCATTCATTCATTCATTCATTCATTCATTCATTCATTCATTCATTCATTCATTGGCTTTACATGCCGCCCCTCTCCAAGGACTCGGGGTGGCTTGCAGCATATAAAAAAGACAATTTACATGAAAATCTAATTATGGTAATTAAAGTTAAGAGTTAAATCTAAAAACTAAAACCCAATTAAAATGCACACATATCCATTCAATCAACAAACCCACCATACATTCATTGGCCAGGGGGCAGAATCTAGTGGCCCCAAGCTTGGCGGCATAAATGAGTTTTTAGACTCTTATGAAAGGCAAGGGGGGTGGGGCCAGTACGAATCTCCGGGAGGAGCTAATTCCAGAGGCCTGGGGCCCCCACAGAGAAGGCTCTTCCCCTAGGTCCCGCCAAGCAACATTGCCTAGTTGACAGGACTCGGAGAAGGCTGATTCTGTGGGACCTAACCAGTCACTGGGATTCATGCGGCTGTATGTATCTGAACTGTAAGATTTGAACTGCTGAACTACAGCTAGCAGTTAGCTGAAGTAGCCTGCAGTGCTGCACTCTAACCATTGCGCCATCCTGGCTGGACAGACAGACCTGTGTTACATACAGTTCTGAAGAACAGGTTACAGGGTCAGAACAATGAAGGATGACAAATGTTAACCCCATCCTCAAAAAAGAGGAAAATAAGGTTTTGCAGAAGTGTAGTCTGACATCAATAGCTGGAAAGAATCTAGAGTGCTTGATTCTGGCTCTGGTATTGTTCATTGTTTTATTCATGACTATGATTAAGCGTGGAAGGAATGCTTACGGTATTTGCAGATGTCATGAAAAGAGTAACTCCCTAAAAGACAAATTCAAAACTGTCTGAACGCAGCTAACAAGAAACGAAGATTGATGGCAGAAAAAGACCTCATGGTCCGTCTAGTCTCCCCCTATACTATTTCCTGTATTTTATCTTAGGATGGATATATGTTTATCCCAGGCATGCAGAATGCAGCTGCAAGAACAATCATGGGCTTTCCCAAATATGCCCATGTTACACCAACACTCCGCAGTCTGCATTGGTTGCCGATCAGTTTCCGGTCACAATTCAAAATGTTGGTTATGACCTATAAAGCCCTTCATGGCACTGGACCAGATTATCTCAGGGACCGCCTTCTGCTGCACGAATCCCAGCGACCAGTTTGGTCCCACAGAGTGGGTCTTCTCCGGGTTCCGTCAACTGAACAATGTCGCTTGGCGGGACCCAGGGGAAGAGCCTTCTCTGTGGCGGGCCCGGCCCTCTGGAACCAACTCCCCCCAGAAATTAGAATTGCCCCCACCCTCCTTGCCTTTCGTAAGCTACTTAAAACCCACCTCTGCCGCCAGGCATGGGGGAATTGAGATACTTTTTCCCCCTAGGCCTTTACAATTTTATGCATGGTATGTCTGTATGTATCTTTGGTTTTTATATTAATGGGTTTTTCATTGTTTTTAGTATTGGATTATTATTGTACGCTGTTTTATTATTGCTGTTAGCCGCCCCGAGTCTCCGGAGAGGGGCGGCATACAAATCCAATAAATAAATAAATAAATAAATAAACATTAACAATTTTATTGTTAACAATATTAATTACGTATGGTAATTACTGGTAATTAATAACATTAACAATTTTAATATGTATTGACTTCAGTTCCCAGAATTCCACACCTAGTATGGCTGGCTGGGGAATTCTGGGGGCTGAAGTCCCCACATCTTAAAAATTGCCAAGATTAAGAAACACTAGGTTAGAGGAACTAGCTGACAACCACAATGGCTTTTCACAGAGACAAATGCAAAATGCTTTACTTAGGAAATGGAAATCATGTTCATAGGTACCAAACGGAGCTTTCTAGGGTTGCCAATTTGATTAATGAAAAAAGATGGACGAATAGAGGCAGGTGGCAATTAATGTGAGTTTGAAGAACACAACATTAGATTTTGTGTGAATTGTGGTTGAGGTTTTTATATGCTGTTAATCTTCAGGGGTGCAAAATGGAAAAAAAGGAAGGAGGAAAATAGTACAAATCTAAACAATAATATAGTTGTTATTATTTACAGCAAAATTTGATATAATTGAAGAACCATGAATTGGATTGCAGCAACAATAAACAGGACCAGATGTTGGAATGGCCGCATCTACAGATTTGTGTTTCTTTGATTTTATTTTGCTTTCTAGAACTACTCTGTGAGTCCTCAACTTACAACTGGAATTGAGGCCAGAATCACAGTTTGTAAGTCATTGTGGTAATTAAACAGATCCACATGTGATGGCACTTGATATTATGACCTTTTTATTATTTATTTATTTATTACTTAGATTTATATGCCGCCCCTCTCCGAAGACTCGGGGCGGCTCACAACATGTGGAAACAAATCATAAATAATTTGACAAATTTAAAATATTTAAAGATTTAAAACAGACCCCATATACTAACAGACATACACACAAGCATACCATATATAAATTAAACATGCCCAGGGGGAGATGTTTCAGTTCCCCCATGCCTGACGGCAAAGGTGGGTTTTAAGGAGTTTACGGAAGGCAGGAAGAGTAGGGGCAGTTCTAATCTCCGGGGGGAGTTGGTTCCAGAGGGCCGGTGCCGCCACAGAGAAGGCTCTTCCCCTGGGGCCCGCCAACCGACATTGTTTAGTTGACGGGACCCGGAGAAGGCCCACTCTGTGGGACCTAATCGGTCGCTGGGATTCGTGCGGCAGAGGCGGTCTCGGAGATATTCTGGTCCAGTGGGAGTTGTTACCCAAATGCCATGGTCGTTAATTAAAACCATTTCATTCACTGAAATTTTTGCCAGAAACAGGAAGTAAACTCTAGAAAGTGACAAAAAAATGTTGGAAATCACATTCATGTGATCCCAGGGCTACTGCAAATGGGTGTAAAGATGAGCTGGTTGCCAAGTGTCCAAAATAAGATCACGTGGCCACAGGACTATTGGAATTTCAAAAATGGATTGTAAGTACTTTTTGTGGGGTCTATCATAATTTGAATAGTCACAAAGCAACCCGTTTTTAAGCAAGGACTACCTGTATACCTTTAAATCACATTCTTTTATCCTTTATCGTAATATTTCATTAACATACAGTGGTACCTCTACTTACGAACTTAATTCGTTCCATGACCAGGTTCTTAAGTAGAAAAGTTTGTAAGAAGAAGCAATTTTTCCCATAGGAATCAATGTAAAAGCAAATAATGCGTGTGATTAGGAAAACCATAGGGAGGGTGGAGGCCCTGTTTCCTCCCAGGAGATCCCTAGAGAGGCCCCACAGAGGCTTCTTCCCTCCTTTTCCGGGACTGTTTCCTCCCAGGAGATTCCTAGAGAGGCCCCATGGAGGCTTCTCCCCACCTTTTCTGGCCCTGTTTCCTCCCAGGAGATTCCTAGAGAGGCGCCACGGAGGCTTTTCCCTGCCTTTTCCGGCCCTGTTTCCTCACAGAAGATTCCTAGAGACACCCCACAGAGGGTTCTCCTTGCCTTTTATTTATTTATTTATTTTATTTATTTTTATTTATTTGTTTGTTTGTTTGTTTATTTGTTTATTTGTTTGTTTGTTTGTTTGTTTATTTATTCATTCATTTGTCCAATACACAAAAACATAGGAAGAAAAATAGACATGTAGTAATATATATAAGGGTAAAGTGAACTTAGAGGAGAGGATATATGAAAGAAAGAAAATATATATAATAAGTGAGAGAAAGGAAAGACAATTGGACAATTTTCTGGTTACAGTTTTGGGGGCTCGGTTTTGTAAGCAGAAAATGGTTCTTGAGAAGAGGGAAAAAAATCTTGAACACCCCGTTCTTATCTAGAAAAGTTCGTAAGTAGAGGCGTTTGTAGGTAGAGGTACCACTGTAGCTGATTACAAGTTTAACATAAGTCATCAATAGGATGTAGCTACAAAAAAAAAGAAATCACCCAATGCAGTTACTGGCTGTAGTGGCTGAAGTATTGTTTTCCAAGTTGCCTGAAGTGCTATCGGTCAAACCCCACCCGTCTGTCTGAAGCATCAAAGTCTAAGAAGAACGCCGACTAACTGGAATGTCTTCAGAGGACAGTAAATATGATTGAGGGACTGAAACGAAGTCTTGTGAGGAGAGACTGAAGGAACTGAGGATGTTTCCACCATGAGAAACAAGGCGGGAAAGAGAATACAATGGCGCTCTTGACGTAGCTGAGTCACCCAGAAAAAGATGAGGACTGAATCGCTATTGTTCCAGCAGGTGCAATCCGAAAGGAGAGACAGAAGAATCCTCCTTAACGGTAACAGCAGTTTGAAAATAAGATCGATTATTTGGAGGATAATTCTTCACTGAACATGTTCAAAGGGAGAACTAGGCAGTCATCTACATGAGAACGTTTATTTGTATTTTTACATTATGGGTACCCTGTTCCCCCGAAAATAAAACATTATAAGAAAATTTATTTATTTATATTTATTTATTTATTTTGTCCAATACATAATACACATTGAAGAGAACAGATATGTAGTAATATAAATAAAGAAAAGGACAGAAGAAAATATATAAAAGTATAGGAGAACATATTATTATTATTATTATTATTATTATTATTATTATTATTATTATTATTATTATTATTTATTAGATTTTTATGCCGCCCCTCTCCGTAGACTCGGGGCGAAGAAAAGATAAATGAGATAAGGAGAGACAATTGGACAGGGGACGGAAGGCACACTGGTGCACTTATGCACGCCCCTTACTGACCTCTTAGGAACCTGGAGATAGTCTAATCATGGATAGTCTAAGGGAAAAATGTTGGGGGTTAGGGGTTGCCACTACTGAGTCAGGTAATGAGTTCCACGCTTTGACAACTCGGTTGCTGAAGTCATATTTTTTACAGTCAAGTTTGGAGCGGTTAATATTAAGTATGAATCTGTTGCGTGCTCTTGTGTTGTTGCGATTGAAGCTGAAGTAGTCATTGACAGGTAGAACGTTGCAGCATATGATCTTGTGGGCAATACTTAGATCGTGTTTTAGGCATCGTAGTTCTAAGCTTTCTAGACCTTTCTGCACCCAAACATATGCTACATCTTATTTTCAGGGGATGTCTTATTTTTTTTCAATGAAGAACAATTCACATTTATTGCTGAACCAAAAAAAATGAACATTTATTATACACCACACAGTAGTTGTCATCACAAACCAGCATAACCAGACAAACAGTGATCCCCCGGTTATTGCGTCCCCGACCATTGCGAACAGGGTAATTTGCGATTTTTCAACCCGGAAGTCAAAACACCATCTGCGCATGCCTGCCCTTTTTTCTATGGGCACGCATGCGTAGATGGCGCCCGGCAGATCAGCTGCTGGGCGGCTTCCCTGAGTCTTCCCCCTCTTGCTGGCGGGAGGGCGAGCAGCGGGCATCAGCAAGGAGTTTCCCCACCGCCCACGCAAATTCCTCGCTGCCGCCCACCCTTCGCCCGCCCACGCCGTTCATTCTCGCCGCTTTCGAGCTGAGTCCTGAAGCGAATTCGCTTCAGGACTCAGCTCGAAAGCGGCCAGAGCGAGCGCGGACAAGCCGTTCGCTGGCGCTCGGTCTCGCCGCTTTCGAGCTGAGTCCTGAAGCGAATTCGCTGCAGGACTCAGCTTGAAAGCGGCGAGACCGAGCGCGGACAAGCCGTTCGCTGGCGCTCGGTCTCGCCGCTTTCGAGCTGAGTTCTGAAGCGAATTCGCTTCAGGACTCAGCTCGAAAGCAGCGAGACCGAGCGCGGACAAGCCGTTCGCTGGCGCTCGGTCTCGCTGCTTTCGAGCTGAGTCCTGAAGCGAATTCGCTGCAGGACTCAGCTCGAAAGCGGCGAGACCGAGTGCGGACAAGCCGTTCGCTGGCGCTCGGTCTCGCCGCTTTCGAGCTGAATTCTGAAGCGAATTTGCTGCAGGACTCAGCTCGAAAGCGGCGAGACCGAGTGCCAGCGAACGGCTTGTCCGCCGCCTGCCTGCCCGCTAGCAAGGAGCCGAAGATTGGGGGCGGCGCGGCTGTTTTAAAACGTCGCCGCCGGCATGGGGGGGCTTGCCAGCACCCCCCGGACCCCCAACCCGGGTTTGGGGGGCTGCTAGGAAGCCCCCCATGCCGGCGGCGACGTTTTAAAACAGCCGCGCCGCCCCCAATCTTCGGCTCCTCGCTAGCGCTGCGGGAGTAAAAACACCATCTGCACATGCGCAGATGGTGTTTTTACTTCCGCAGCGCTACTTTGCGAAAACCCGCTCGTTGCGGGGGGTCCTGGAACGGAACCCTCGCAACGAGCGGGGGATCACTGTACAACAATTATACTTTTTTCAAATATATGTTATATTTGTTCTGTTTGGGAATGCTGCGAAACGAAATGTCTCCTAAGTCTTACTTTCGGGGTGATGCCTTATATTAGGCAATTCTACGAAACCTCTCCTAGGTCTTATTTTCAGGGGTGACTTATTTTCGGGAAACAGGGTAGGCCTCAATTTATGATTGCAATTGAAACCAGAATTTCCATTGTAAGTTGTTGCTGTCATAAGACACGTTCGGCCTGATTCTGTAACAATTTTTACCTCAGTTGTGAAGCGAATCATCATGACTGCTAAGGGAATTGCCATGGCTACGGCTATTAAGCAAACCATGTGGTCGTTAGGCAAATCTAGCTTCCCCAGTGGGTGCTTTATTTTTCCAGAAATTGTCCAAAAAAAGAAAAAAGGTGGCAAACTGTGATTGTGTGACTGCAGAAGGGTGCAACTAGTCATAAATGTGAGCAAATGCTACAACTGTAATCATGTGTAATCACATGACCAAGTTGACATCATAAGTCACTTTTTCCAAGGCCCTCATAACTTTGTATCAGTAGTGGGTTCTAAAATCCGTCACTACCGGTCAGGGGTGTCAAACTTGTTGTAAGCCGCCCTGAGTCCTTTGGGAGTAGGTGTCATACAAATTATAACTAACTAACTAACTAACTAACTAACTAACTAACTAACTAACTAACTAACTAACTAACTAACTTACTAACTTGTGGTATCATGTTGTTGTCACAACTTATTGTGACAACAGCACTCCGCGGCCTGCATTGATCAATTTCTGGTCACAATTCAAAGTGTTGGTTATGACCTTTAAAGCCTTACATGGCATTGGACCAGAGTACCTCCGGAATCGCCTGCTACCGCACGAATCATTGCACCACAGAGAAGCTGCGATGATCATAAGTGTGGGGATTAATAGTAAGTCACTAATTGTGAGCCAATTTTTACTACCACACTGTGGGCATGGCTTATGCATTTTGTTTCAACATCTTTCAGTGCAAATTGGGTGTTCTGGGGTGGAGCTCCATTTTGGCTACCCCACTGTGTCCGTCCCCCCATCCGGGCAGTAGCCCACCCCTGATTATCTACTATATAAAGCGTATGTATACACACACACACGCACAGCTCTTCTAAAATTATACACATTCAACCTCATTTACTGTGATAGGAAAAACATACCCAGAAGGGGAAAAAAATTTTTGTTACCGGTACTGCGTACCTGACCGTACCTGTAGGAGCCCATCACTGATTGGAGCTGAGCTAGGCCAATGGCTGGCGTGCCAGCAGATATGGCTCCGCGTGCCACCTGTGGCACCCCGTGCCATAGGTTCGCCATCACTGTGTGCTTGTGTATTATTGTGGTTGAAGCTGAAGTAGTCATTCTTCCTCTTCCTCCTCTTCTACCACTTCAGATGGAGGCTCCAACCATTATTGATTGTTGTTGCAAGTTCTATAGAAATGGCAAAATAAGAAAAATATGTTCCAATATTTTATTTATTTATTTATTAGATTTGTATACCGCCCCTCTCCGCAGACTTGGGGCGGCTAACAATAAAAAGATAATGTAAACAGAATATTACAGAATATAATTTTCAAATGTCTTTAAGGTAAAAAAATATTCTTCCAATAAGGCTCTTCTGGGATGATTTTATGACTTCCCAGTCTAGCCTACGACTCTTATTTATCTTAGTGGCTTCAAGTACTAACTTGATTTTACCTTACACGGGTTTTGGGATTAGTCAGGATCCTGTAGGTTCTGCTTGCCGCTGCAAATGCCTCCCTCTTTTTCTCCAAAAGCATTTAGACAGACAGATTTATACCTCTCTCTCCGCAGGCAATATAGGCTGGAGAATTTCTCTTTTAGACCCCAGAGATTCATTCTCATGAACCAGGGAGGAAAATATGTAATCAACCCCCCCCCCTCCCAACTGAGAGGCTTGCATTCCGTGTACAATAGCGCCACCTGGTTGTATTCAAGTGCAACCTAAGCAACTTGTTAGAACATGCAACATTTATTTTATTTTATTTATTTATTTTTGTCAAGTACGTAAAGATATAACAATGTTTATATACATGATATTGGTACTTCAGCTGCCTCTCTTCAATTGACCTACATTGTCAGTTGAGAAAACATAGTGGAGGCTTTGCCTGAAAGTAGCTTTGGATTCCTCTTCTTCTTCCTCCTCCTCCCTTTTTTGTCCCTGAGAGGTGGGGTGGGGGGGTTGCTTTAAATTTCTGGGAAAGGCCAATGAAACCAATGAACAATTAAAAAATGAGCATTTATTGGACTTTTGCAAAAGGGCATGGAAAGAGAATTTCTCCTTCCTTCCTTCCTTCCTTCCTTCCTTCCTTCCTTCCTTCCTTCCTTCCTTCCTTCCTTCCTTCCAACCTCCACAGGCCGGTCACAGATAGCAGGTGGCCTGCATCCGGCCCGTGGGCCACCCTTTGACCAGGTCTGGTCTAAGGGTAAAGTGTTGGGGGTTAGGAGATGATACTACAGAGTCAGATAGTGAGTTCCATGCATTAACTACTCAGTTGCTAATGTTGTATTTCCTACAATCGAGTTTGTATCTGTTGTGTGCTCCTGTATTGTTGTGGTTGAAGCTGAAATAGAAGGACGTTGTAGCAGATGATTTTATGGACCCAGCCTCTGCTCTTCAGATGTAAAGGCAGGGGATTGTGGGAAGTTTAATTCAAAGCAGAACCAGCACGGACTTTCCCCCAAGGTCCGTTTAAAGTAAAAAACATGGCTAAAGTCACAGAAATTGGACCTCATGGTGCATCTAGTCTGCCCTTATACTATTTCCTGTATTTTATCTTAGGGTGGATGTATGTTTATCCCAGGAATGATTAAATTCAGTTACTGTGGATTTACCAACCACGTCTGCTGGAAGTTTGTTCCAAGGATCTACTCCTATTTCAGTAAAATAATATCTTCTCACGTTGCTTTTGATCTTTCCCCCAACTAACTTCAGATTGTGTCCCCTTGTTCTTGTGTTCACTTTCCTATTAAAAACACTTCCCTCCTGAACCTTATTTAACCCTTTGACATATTTAAATGTTTCGATCATGTCCCCCCTTTTCCTTCTGTCCTCCAGCCTATACAGATTGAGTTCATGAAGTCTTTCCTGATACGTTTTATGCTTAAGACCTTCCACCATTCTTGTAGCCCGCCTTTGGACCCGTTCAATTTTGTCAATATCTTTTTGTAGGTGAGGTCTCCAGAACTGAATACAGTATTCCAAATGTGGTCTCACCAGCGCTCTATATAGCGGGATCACAATCTCCTTCTTCCTGCTTGTTATACCTCTAGCTATGCAGCCAAGCATCCTACTTGCTTTTCCTACCGCCCGACCACACTGCTCACCCATTTTGAGACTGTCAGAAATCACTACCCCTAAAACCGTCTTTTCTGAAGTTTTTGCTAACACAGAACTGCCAATACAATACTCCGATTGAGGATTCCTTTTCCCCAAGTGCATTATTTTACATTTGGAAACATTAAACTGCAGTTTCCATTGCTTTGACCATTTATCTAGTAAAGCTAAATCATTTACCATATTACAGACCCCTCCAGGAATATCAGCCCTATTGCACTCTTTAGAGTCATCGGCAAATAGGCAAACCTTCCCTACCAAACCTTCCCCTATGTCACTCACAAACATATTAAAAAGAATAGGACCCAGAACAGACCCTTGTGGCACACCGCTTGTAACCTGTCTCTGCTCAGAATACTCGCCACTAACAATAACTCTCTGATGTCTACGCTTCAGCCAGCTGCAAATCCACTGAACTATCCAGGGATTAAGTCCAATCTTCACTAATTTATCTATCAGCTCTTTATGTGGAACCATATCAAAGGCTTTGCTGAAGTCCAGATAGGCAATATCCACGGCACCACCTTCATCCAACACCTTTGTGACATAGTCAAAGAAATCAATGAGATTAGTCTGACATGATTTGCCTTCAGTAAAGCCATGCTGATTTGGGTCCAATAAGTTGTTGTTTTTTAGATGCTGATTTATCCTCTTTTTGAGTAGAGTCTCCATCATTTTAACTATAACTGATGTCAAGCTAACTGACCTGTAGTTACCAACAGTAACATCTTGGGAGCTGCCACAAAGAAGAGGGAGTCAAGCCAGTGTTGGGCAGCAGCCGGTGCGCCAAGATGGGGAGCTCCGGTAGGTCGACAGCAGCGGTGGGCTACTAGCCAGAACGCTAAATTGGGCTCACTGCCGTGGCTTGTAAGTGCTCGCGGGGCCAGCACGATTTTGCTTCTGCAGCTGTGAAGGTAGCAAAACCGTACACGGAGCCGCAGGTGCGCGGTTTTGCTGCCTCCACAGCTGCAGAAGCAAAATCGTGCTGGTCACACAAGCACTCACAAGCTGAGGCGATGAGCCCAATTTAGCATTCTGGCTAGTAGCCCACCGCTGGTCGGCAGCCATGCACACATGCAACATGTGAGCTACCGGCAATTTTCAGCTTTTTTTGCTTCTGTGCATGCGTGAAAGCAAAGAAATAGGTGAAAATCACCTAAATCTTATGCAGTGCGAGTGTGCTCGCACGAACGAGATTTGGCTGATTTTCATCATTTTTTTGCTTCCGTGCAGGTGTGTAAGCAAAAAAGCAGTGAAAACTGCTGAAATCTCACGCAAGGATGCTCGCGCACACAAGATTTGGCCGCTTTTCACCTCTTTGTGGAAGCAAAAAAAGCCCCAAATCACCCAAATCTCTCTCGCACAAGGACATTCGCGTGCGAGATTTCAGTTGCTGCACATTCGCAGCAGCCAAATTTTTATTTATTTATTTATTTATTTGTCTGTCTGTCTGTCTGTCTGTCTGTCTGTCTGTCTGTCTGTCTATCTATCTATCTATTTATTTAGTCCAATACATAATGCACATTGAAGAGAAAGATATGTAATAATATAAGTAAAGAAAAGAATAGAAGAAAAGATATAAAAGTATAGGTGAACATATTTGAAAGGAAGAAAAGATAAATGAGATAAGGAGAGACAATTGGACAGGGGACGAAAGGCACACTGGTGCACTTATGCACGCCCCTTACTGACATAGAAACATAGAAACATAGAAGACTGACGGCAGAAAAAGACCCCATGGTCCATCTAGTCTGCCCTTTTACTATTTCCTGTATTTTATCTTACAATGGATATATGTTTATCCCAGGCATGTTTAAATTCGGTTACTGTGGATTTACCAACCACGTCTGCTGGAAGTTTGTTCCAAGGATCTATTACTCTTTCAGTAAAATAATACTTTCTCATGTTGCCTTTGATCTTTCCCCCAACTAACTTCAGATTGTGTCCCCTTGTTCTTGTGTTCACTTTCCTGACCTCTTAGGAACCTGGAGAGGTCAATCGTGGATAGCCTAAGGGAAAAATGTTGGGGGCTAGGGGTTGACACTACTGAGTCAGGTAATGAGTTCCACGCTTCGACAACTCGGTTGCTGAAGTCATATTTTTTACAGTCAAATTTGGAGCGGTTAATATTAAGTTTGAATCTGTTGCGTGCTCTTGTGTTGTTGCGATTGAAGCTGAAGTAGTCATTGACAGGTAGAACGTTGCAGCATATGATCTTGTGGCCAATACTTAGATCGTGTTTTAGGCGACGTAGTTCTAAGCTTTCTCATGCGGGTGTGCGCGCCATTTGCATATGCACACAGAGCGCACCGTCAACACCGGTGGTGGCAGCCCATCATTGAGTCAAGCTATTTTCCAAAGCACCGGAACGCAGGACAAGAAGCAGTGAATGGAATCTGAGGAAAGAACCAGCTTAGAACCAAAGAGAAATTTCCTGGCAGTGAGAACAATTAATCAGTGGAACGACTTGCCTCAAGAAGTTGTGGATGCTTCAGTCACAATTCACAATTCAAAGTGTTGGTCATGACCTTTAAAGCCCTACATGGCATTGGATCAGATTACCTCTGGAACCGCCTGCTACCGCACGAATCCCAGCGACCGATAAGGTCCCACAGTTGGCCTTCTCTGGGTCCCGTTGACTAAACAATGTCGTTTGGCGGGCCCCAGGGGAAGAGCCTTCTCTGTGGCGGCCCCAGCCCTCTGGAACCAACTCCCCCCGAAGATTAGAATTGCCCCCACCCTCCTTGTCTTTTGTAAACTACTCAAGACTCATTTATACCGCCAGGCATGGGGGAGTTGAGATATTCCTTCCCCCTAGGCCATTACAAGTTATGCATGGTATGTTTGTGTGTATGTTTGGTTTTATAAATAAGGGTTTTTAGTTGTTATATTATTGGATTGTCACATGTTGTTTTTATCATTGTTGTTAGCCGCCCCGAGTCTATGGAGAGGGGCGGCATACAAATCCAATAAATTATTATTACTATAATTATTATTATTCAGATCTGGAAGTTTTGAAAGAAGAATTTGGGCAATTCCATTTTTTCTGAAATGGTACAGGCCTTCCTGTTTGAGCAGGAGGTTCGACTAGAAGACCTCTAACCTCCCTTCCAGCTCTGCTATTCTGTTAGGTAGCAACACTCGGCTGGCCTTGTCTAATCTCCAAAGCTAAGCAGAATCAGATGTGACCAGACGGGGCAGGCACATACACACACAACAGGAAATCCCATGGCTGTGCGCTAGCCAAAGCAGTTGGAAAAACATTCTGCAAGTGATGAACGGCTTCTGCACTTATGCCAATAAAACTACATGGATATTTCCATTAAGTCACTGCAAATTCTAGGTTGACTAAGCATCAGGCAGCAATGAAAGGGATAATTTTTACCAAATTTTTAATAGACCTTTTCAGCCTGTACCCCAAAACAAATTTAACATTTGTTAGGATATCGAGTTTAGTAGCTGGAGTAGTGAAGTGTTCAGTAGGCCCAAACAGTTGTTTGTAGTTGATTGGAGAGTATTCACTCGTGCATAGGCAATCTGCGCTCTGATTGGTTGCTTTTCCCCCCGCCTTTTTTCCCCATTCTGTGTTCTGCATGGTTTGATTTACCTCAGGGTGTTCTTGTGTTGCTGCCCCGTCTTCTGCAAATATACAGCTCAAAAAAAATAAAGGGAACACTCAAAGAACACATCCTAGATCTGAATGAATGAAATATTCTCATTGAATATTTTGTTCCGTACAAAGTTGAATGTGCTAACATATGAAATTGATTGTCAATGTGGGTTGCTTCCCAAGTGGACAGTTTGATTTCACAGAAGTTTGATTTACTTGGAGTTATGTTGTTCCTTTATTTTTTTGAGCAGTACAGTAGTCTGCGATGGGGAATTTATCGACTGATAGTACTTATTTAAGTATTAATATTGTAATTGTTTGGTAAGTTTTCATTGTTTTAAGTGTTTATAAACCCTTCCCACACAGTATTTATTTTAGATACAGTATTTAAATACAGTATTTACAATTTTAGTTTTGTTTTTTTTTTTAAAACCCTGCCGATCGAGTTCGGCGGGCTGTTTAAATCTGCCGATCGACTTCCTCAGAAACCCGCGATGAAGTGAAGCCGCAGTAGGTGAAGCGCGGTATAGCGAGGGACTACTGTATATGTTAAATAAATTTATAAATAAAGAGGCAGTAGCCATCATGATCTCCGGAACATTTAAAATTAATTTTAAAACTACTAAAAAAATTACTAAGCTTTCGTCAATTCCTATTGTCTTCGTCAGAGTGTAAAAATCTCCATTGGAGAGATGCTTGATTTTAGGTGATGCTGTTCAATTTAGTCATTGCCCGCGTAAAAGGGCCTCACCCAGTCTTCCCTCCTCTAATTAACTTTGTTTCTGCCTTAATGTTTATTTATAACTATACAGTGATACCTCGTCATACAAACTTTTCGAGATACAAACCCGGGGTTTAAGATTTTTTTGCCTCTTCTTCCAAACTATTTTCACCTTACAAACCCAAGCCGCTGCCACTGGGATGCCCCGCCTCTAGACTTCTGTTGCCAGCGAAGCGCCCATTTTTGCACTGCTGGGATTTCCCTGAGGCTCCTCTCCATGGGAAACACCACCTCTGGACTTCTGTGTTTTTGTGATGCTGCAGGGGAATCCCAGCAGTGCAAAAACGGGTGCTTCGCTGGCAACAGAAGTCCGGAGGTGGGGTTTTGAGGACTTCCGTGTTTTTGCGATGCTGCAATTTCACTGTGGCTCCCCTTGCTGTGAAACCCCACCTCCGGACTTCCGTTGCCAGCGAAGCACCCGTTTTTGCGCTGCTGGGATTCCCCTGCAGCATCACAAAAACATGAAAGTCCGGAGGTGGGGTTTCCCATGGAGGGGAGCCTCAGGGGAATCCCAGCAGCGCAAAAACGGGCGCTTCGGCTGGCAAAAGGCATGAGTTTTGGGCTTGCACGCATTAATCGCTTTTCCACTGATTCCTATGGGAAACCTTTTTTCGTCTTACAAACTTTTCACCTTACAAACCTCGTCCAGAACCAATTAAGTTCATAAGACGAGGTATCACTGTACTTGGAACTCGCATCTTTAGGACAATTCTCAAATAAATTTATATATATATAAAACTACACATTTGTGTCAATTCCTGTGACTTGATTTGAACGGTCGCTGCGCAATTCCTCAACATTCTTCAGTTCAACATTGTCTTTTGGTTTATGAATGAGCAGAAGAAAACGTCTGAAACGTTAAGAACCGGTCAAAGTAACAGGAAGAACAGGAGAAAGAAGCGAAGCAGCAAAACAGAAAAAAGGGACACTTCATTTTTAATCGATTAAATAAAATGAGTTTAATGCAACCATTTAAAAATACGCAGGTGCTTAGTACTGAAGACAGAGGTTCTGTGGAAAGAAAACAACTGTTCCCTAAAATTAAACCGGTTTGTTTAAAAAAAAAAAAGACAACACCCGGGAAATTATAGAATAAATCACATTTTCTAGTTAGCTGTAGAACAGGGAAGGTGAAACAAAAAGTCCGGAGTTTTAATGTGAGATTCCTGAGGAGATGAAAACAGAATGAAAACAAAGTCAGAGAACTCAAAAGGAAAACAAAACCATTTCGGGGGATTCAGAGGTCAGGATTTTGGACCTTGACAAAATTCGGCAGTTTTAGCAGATGGTCCGTCTCCAAGGAGCTGCAGACCCGAAGGGCAGGCACATGAGCCAGGTGGCTTTTTGAGAGGTAATCTGATGCATTGCCAGAGGTTAGGGGAACTCTGCACAAATCCTCTGGAACTGGAGTCGAGCGTCTAAACACAGTCACCCGGGGGGGGTGTCAGCAGCGTATAACAATAGCGCTTAAGACTTATGTACCGCTTTACATTGCTTTTACAGCCCTCTCTAAGCACTTTACAGAGTCAGCCTATTGCTCCCAACAATCTGGGTCCTTGTTTGAGCAACCTCGGAAGGACAAAAGGCCGAGGCAACCTTGAGCGTGGTGAAATTCGATCTGCCAAATTGCAGGCAGCCGGCAGAAGTATTAATTAATTAATTAATTAATTCAATTTCTGGGCTGCCCTTCTTCAGAGCCTCAGGGCAGCTTACAACATTAAAATATGAGGGTCGCCCAGAAAGTAATGCACCAGATTTTTTTTCTCAGCCTACAGTAATGGTACAAATGCGAAACTTTAGATGTACATTATTTGAATTGTCAGGACTATGTGTGTAAATTTTGCATTTCTTTGGACAGATAGTGTAGCTGCAGCAGTGTTTCGAAATGGCGTCTGTAAGTGATGTACGTTACAAAGAGTGTTACACATCACTAAACAGGGTTGGATTACTGCCCGGATGGGGAAGAACGCAGTGGGGTAGCAAAAATGGAGCTCCACCCCAGAGTACCCAATTTGCCCTGAAAGATGTTGAAATCATAATAATCATGCATAAGCCACGCCCACAGTGTGGTAGTAAAATTTTTGATAGCCCTTCACTGTTTGCAGTGTTACCCCATCCACCCTACAGCCCTGACCTAGCTCCCTCAGACCTCCACTTGTTTTGGGTCATTAAAGGATGCCATTCGCGGAAGACGTTTTGAGGATGACGAAGAGGTGATTTGTGATCAGAACAAGGAGTGGTACCAACAGGGCATACACGCCCTTTTGTCTCGCTGGAGGAAGGCTATAGAACGGGACGGAGATTATATGGAAAAATAGGAAGTGTTGAAGTAACACCAATCTTTCTTGTGTATACGTTTCATTGTGTTCAAAAAATAATTGTTGAAGAAAAAAAATGTGGTGCATTACTTTCTGGGCGACCCTCGTAAATACATAAGACGTAGCATATTTGAAAACAAGGTTAAAACTAAACCAATTCAAAACCTAAAATCCGTTAAAAATACTAAAATTCAATTTAAATAACTCTAAAAACCCATGCCTTAAAAACCATTATATTCATCCATATCTCAATCATAATATGGGCTGGGGCAAAATATCTATGTTCGACAGCCCCAGGCCTGCCAGCAAATATGTGTCTTCAGTATCTTCCGAAAGGCCAGGAAAGTGGGAGCAGTGCAAATCTCTAGGAGGAGTTGATTCCAAAGGGCCGGAGCCACCACAGAGAAGGCTCTTTCCCTAGGGCCCGCCAACTGGTATTGCTTGGCTCACAGGACCTGGAGAAGGCCAACTCTGTGAGCCCTGACCGGCCACTGGGATATATGAGGCAAGAGACAGTCCCATAGGTAATCTGGTCCTAAGCCCTGTAGGGCTGCAATGCTGCACTCTAACCACTGTGCCCCTACAGCTCATATGGTCAAAAAGCCAAGGTAGTGGCTGCAACAGTCAAGCTCCTAACAGAGCCTGGCTGTCTGGGGAAATCTGGGAATTGAAGTCCACATGTCTTAAAAGTTGCCAAGGGTGGAAGCCCCTGCCCTAAACCCAAAAGGTAACTTTTGAGTCTGTCCAACACTAGAACCCCTCAAAGAGAATTCCTTGATGTGTTAATTATAGTAGTTCTCAACCTTTCTAAATGCCGCAACCCCTTAATACAGTTCCTTGTGTTGTGGTGACTCCCAACCATAAGTCCAGCACCAATTCTCCCAACAGAGCTTTAAGCTGATTGGCAGGAAGGTCAGAGGGCTAGCCCCACTGTAAACGCCTGATTGGTCGGATTGTAAAAATATGTTCCAAGGCGCCAGAAGCTTTAGTTTCTAAGACCATGGAAAGTTTGTCTTTTCCCATAGTCTTAGGCGACCTCTGTGAAATGGTCGTTCAACCCCCAAAGGGGTCCCGACCCCCCAGGTTGAGAACCACTGTGTTAATAAAACGTCAATTAAATGGATGATCAGCTGGGGGTAAGCTGCTTTGTATCCATTTCTTTGAGCAATGGACTCTGCATGAGAGATATAGAACCTTGGCTTTGTTTAGGGACCATTCAAAGTTACAACGGTGCTGACGAAAGAGGCTTGTAGCCTGTTCTCCTGCTTATGACTTCTCCAAGCAGCCCCACGGTTATGCAATCCAAATTCAGGAGTTATGCAACCGGCATCTATTTACAATGGTTGCAGCACCCTGGCGATCATGTGACTCCATTTGCGACCTCCCCAGCTGCCTTCTGGCAAGCCAAAGTCAATGGCAATGATTTACTTAACAACCATGGCTAAAAAAAATGTCATAAAAATCAGGCACAACTCACTTAACTATCTTGCAAGGCAATGGAAATTCTCATCCCAATTGTGATCGTGAGTTGAGGAGTAGCTGTAATGGCTGGGTTAATTTTGGTTTTTTTTAAGATAAACCTAACTGATACTAAGGAATTGACAGTGTTCTGTATTAGAGAGCTAGCAGAGCGTCATTTATAAACCCATTCTATTATTTTTTGGGAAGAAACCACAACTGAAACTCGTGTTTAAGTGCTGGTTTACAAAATCTGGTTTCTTTTAACAAGGGCTGGTGAATTCTGGGAGTTGAAGTCTACAGGTCCCTAAAGTTCTCATAGGTGCCATTCCCTGAATTAGAGGACTAAGGGTGACTTCTGGGTTTTCAAGTGGCGCCTATTTTTGGGAGGGCAGTGACAAAAAGATTAGGAATTATCAAACAAATAATAATTACATTGCTAAGGCTGTTAAACTGAATCTGTCTGTTTGGCAACACAAATTCTGGTTTAGCAGTGTGGGAGATTGCAACCGATGCGACACAGTGGCGATGTTCAAATTGCTGTTCACCAGTCCCCGTCTACTCCCACCCACCCTTTAGGCCAACTCACATCATGGAAGGGAGCCAGACAATGTTTTCATTAGAAAAACACCAGTGACACGGAGGTCCAATCAGAGCTGGGGAAGTGGAGCATCAGCCCCAATTTGTATCATAAATAGATCTTCCTCCTGGACACCCGGAAGTGGGGGTGCAGATGAACCAGGAAGAAAAAAACAGGCTCAGGGTTCTGATTCCTAATTCAGCCATAGAGTCGCAGCCTAGAAAGTAGAGTTATCCACTCTTAAATGTCTCTCTACGGCGGTAATTGAAGTTGTCAATTGGAGGGAAGCATAATGAATAAGTAACAAATTTTTAATCTAATGGTACTAAATACTAATAGTCCTTGAGTTACAACTATTCATTTAGCAGCTGTTCAAAAATTACAGCACCACCCAAAAGGGGACTTTTTGATCAGTCCTCACATTGCAACATTCCCAGGGTCATGTCAACAAATTTTGGGCAACTGGCGTGTATTTACAACAGCTGGGGCCTTATATAAAAACCATAAGCAACTTTCTTAGCCATCTTCTGACAACCAAAGAATGGGGGAAGCTGGATTTGTTTAATGACGGCATGTTTCACTTAACAACTGCTATAGCCATAGCCAAAAAGGTCATAAAGTCGGCATGACTCTCTTAACTGCCTTGTTTAGAAACGAAAATTCTTTTTCACGGGTATAGGTATGTAAATCTTGGCATATTCGAGTTTCTTCCCATGTAAGGTTCAGAGAATCCTGGTGACATTTCAACGAGATCCCACTCGTCACTTTCAGGCTGATGCTTTCGGTTTTGTGCTTTGTTCACCCGAGCATGAAGCTGAGAGCACCAGCCTGAAGATGACGAGTGGGACCTTGTCGAAGCATTGCCTCTTCTCAAGAACCATTTTCCACTTACAAACCCGAGCCTCTGAAACTGTAACGGGAAAAGGCAGGGAGAAGCCTCCGTGGGGCCTCTCTAGGAATCTCCTGGGAGGAAACAAGGCCAGAAATGGCGGCAAGAAGCCTCCGTGGGGCCTCTCTAGGAATCTCCTGGGAGGAAACAGGGCCAGAAAAGGCAAGAAGCCTCCCTGGGGCCTCTCTAGGAATCTCCTGGGAGGAAACAGGGCCAGAAATGGCGAGAAGAAGCCTCCGTGGGGCTTCTCTAGGAATCTCCTGGGAGGAAACAGGGCCAGAAAAGGTGGGAAGAAGCCTCCGTGGGGGCTCTCCAGGAATCTCCTGGAAGGAAACAGAGCCGGAAAAGGTAAGAAGCCTTCATGGGGCTTCTCTAGGAATCTCCTGGGAGGAAACAGTGCCGGAAAAGGTGGGGAGAAACCTCCATGGGGCCATACATACTCTATATATGATACACATTCTAAGTAAAAAAAAACCATGTTTACACCATCACGTTCTCCAGAAAAGGTACGTATTCCAAAGTTTCATGGTGTGATTATTAGGGGACTCAAAGTTCCCCGGAAGGAAAAACACACAAGGGATGGGGGAGGACTACAGAAGAATCCTTGGGTCAGAAAGGACAGACCCAGGAGGCTTGATGCTCTTCCTTGAACTCATATGGTCAGAAATGGGGTTATTGTAGGGCACCATTTCCCAACCTCGACAATCTGAAGGTATCTGAACGTCAACTCCCAGAATTCCCCAGCAAGCATACTGCGGTGGTGCAGTGATTTAGTAAAGCAGTATTGCAGGCTAATTCTACCCAAAACCTGGAGTTCAATCCTGACCGTCTCAAATCGACTCAGCTTTCTATCCTTCCATGGTGGGTAAAATGAGGACACAGACTATTGGGGGGCAATTTGCTGGCTCTGTAAACCGCTTAGAGAGGGCTGTAAAACATTATGAAGCAGTATATAAGTCTAAGCTCGTACCTATCATTCGCTGGAGAGCCGGTCGCGGAGGGAGTGTGAGGCTCCGCCCACCTGCCCAGATGTAGCTATTTGGGCTCTTTTATTTGTTTGTTTGTTTATTGGATTTATATGCCGTTCCTCTCCAAGGACTCTCTTTTACCCTCTGTGCATGCAGAAAGCATTCTGTAAATGTGCAGAGGGTAAAAGAACCCAAATGGCGGCACCGGGGCAGGTGGGTGGAGCCTCTCGCTCCATTTGCGACCGGCCCTACGACAACTGACAGGCACGAGCAAACTGGGAGCATGTCACCCTTGGTCTAAGTGCTATTGCTATCTTAAAATTACCAAGGTTGGGAAACACTGCTATCAGGTGACTGTCCGAAAAATGAAGTACAGTGGTACCTTGTCTTATGAACGCCTCATCTAACGAACTTTTCGCGATATGAACCCGGTGTTTAAGATTATTTTGCCTCTTCTTCCAAACTATTTTCACCTTACGAACCCAAGCCACCACCGCTGGGATGCCCCGCCTCTAGACTTCCGTTGCCAGCCGAAGGCTCCCCTCGCTAGGACTTCCGTTGCCAGCAAAGCACCCGTTTTTGCGTTGTTGGGATTCCCGAGGCTCTCCTCACTGGGAAACCCCACCTCCATACTTCCGTGTTTTTGCGATGCTGCGATTTCCCTGAGGCTCCCCTTGCTGGGATTCCCTTCATTTTTGCCGGCGCTGCTTTGAATCCCGGTGAGGGGAGCCTCAGGGAAATCGCAGCATTGCAAAAACACAGAAGTCTGGAGGTGGGGTTTCCCAGTGAGGAGAGCCTCAGGGAAATCCCAGCAGCGCAAAAATGGGTGCTTTGCTGGCAACGGAAGTCCGGAGGTGGGGTTTCCCAGCGAGGGGAGCCTCAGGGAAATTGCAGCATCATAAAAATACAGATGTCCGGAGGTGGGGTTTCCTAGGGAAGGGAGCCTCAGGGGAATCCCAGCAGCGCAAGAACGGGCGCTTCGGCTGGCAATGTTAAGTCCGGAGGCGGGGATTCCCAGCGGCGTAAGGCAAAAGGGGTGAATTTTGGGCTTGCACACATCATTCACTTTTACATTGATTCCTATGGGAAACATTGTTTCTCTTACAAACTTTTCACCTTATGAACCTCATCACGGAACGAATTAAGTTCGTAAGACGAGGTACCACTGTATTATCAAATTCACAGGATGAGACAGTGCTATCGGGCAAATATTCTCACCGTTCTAAGAAGCTTGACTTTGAAATCAAGTCGTTCCAACCTTGCAAAGGATTTTGCAGCGAAGCCTGAAAAATCCCATTCCCTTAAGCAAACAGACAAGAGAAAGTAAATGTAATTTTAAGAACGGAAGAACGAGGGAGAGAAATTTTCATCAAGGGTAACCAACTCTTAAAAAAAAAAAAGGAAAATTCTGGTCCCTTAAAAGGAGGTTTTTTAATTGTAACAACCCACCTTTCCTTCCATTTAAATGTTAAGTCGTTTCACATCTTAAAAGGAGAAAAAAAAATATCGAGGTCACCTATTCTTATCATTTCAAAGAGAGATAGCCTTTATACAATGTGCATATCTGCACCCATCTAATAAAGATTATATAAATTTCACAGCTACACTTTATTAGAACTAAAAACAACAGCCCACTGTTCCTTATTCCCTGCTGCTGTGGCCTAGAGGTTGCGAGGTTGTGAGTTCAATCCTAGGTAGAGGCTCTCCTGCTTGGGCAGGGGGTTGGGCTAGATGACTTGCAGGGTCCCTTCCATCTCTGTTAATATGTTAAACTGCATCATTGCTGTGTTTTATAATATATATATATATATAGAAGAAAAGGGGGCAAAAGGCCCCTTGCACAGTTTGCCATCTTACGAAGTGCTCCAAGGAAGAAGACTGTTTGCAAATCTAAAAACAAATGCAGACCCTATGCCACCACCCCACTGGGAACCAGGGGGTGGGGGGGAAAGCACAGAAGCCATCGCATTTGGACCACCAAAAAAAAATTAAATAAAATAAATTATTAAATCAAACAGAAGACGTTGGCTGACTTACCCCACCCAAGGGTGCTTGGAATTTGAATGCAAGTGTAAGAGCCTGGTGTGCAAACAATTTTAAGAGCCACTTTAGCAACCCGAAAAAGGGGTACGGGATGAGGTTTCACGTAAGACTGTCTCGAAATACGGCCACGCATTCAAGCCCCAACAGCCCTTTGTCTTGCAACCAGATTATCACTGGGTTTAGCAAGCCGACAAGCACAAGGCAGCTCTCACTGAGAGTTACTATAAAAGCAGGATCAATTAGTTTAAAGAGAAGGAGAGAGAGAGAGAGAGAGAGAATCAAACAAGAATGATTTTACAGCGAAGAAGAACCGGTTTCATTTTTAAACCAGACCATTTTTAGCCAAAATTGCTTCTTCTTTTCTGTTTTGTGGCCAGTTCAGTTTTATCGGGCAATTCCATTGTCCAAGATTATTGAGCGGCCGAGTCTCCGTCCTGCCATACAAGTTGCTTCATCCCTAAAGTCTCCCTGTTTAGAGTGAAGTTGAACACTGCTCGTTTTAAAAGGAAAACACACACACACCCCGCAGTCATTAAATCTTTTGAGTGTATATTATACCCTAATCCCATCTAAGGTAAAAAGTGCAGCATCGTTTTTTTTTCTAAAGAGTTGGCAAGGGCCACATTATGAGGTCAGCGTGACGGAGGGGAGAGCCCAGGGCAAATCCCTGGACAACTACTCTGCTGGAGGAAAGATGGGCAACTTCTAAGCGGGAGCAAGAGAGGCCTTCGCCAGGCAGGAGATGGTGCCAGCAAATCTTCACCCCCTTCTCCTAGCAAGTAGAAACACCAAAATCCTACTCTCCATCCAGAGCCTCATCCCTTCCCCCCAGCAGAGGGGGAAAAAGTTTAGAAAATGATATGTACCGTGTTATTTTTCCTAAGGTACAAAAGGACATTTGAGCAACGTCTCACGTTGAGGCACCGGGAAAGATAGCTACAGTAGGGCTATTTGAGAGTTGGGAGAGGCCAGTTCCTAGGGTACGTTAAGCCAGCAGGCCGGAAGAGAAGATAAACTCTACATTTCAGACCGACAGGGGGGGCGGGCTACGGAAGCCAGGAAAGGCAAAATCCGAAGAGATCTGGTTTTCTTTTTTTTAAAAAAAAAACAGATCAACAGATTTGGCATGAGGTGTCAATGAAAGGGAATGTTCCCGCCTCTCTTTCCATCCTCAAATGTTTCTCATGAAGAGCAGAACTCTACCGTATAAATTGGACGAATCCATTTTTAAGCAGTGAAGAAATTTTTCCCCCCTTCCAAGCTTCCGGGCAAATGTACGATACATCTTCCTGTAAAGGGAACAGCACTTCCTGTGAAGGTCCTACGTTTTGAACCGGAAGCACTTGCTACAAGTTGAGTGGAACCTTCAAATTTTGTCCTTCTGAAAACACCAAGACTTTGCGAAATTGAACTGGAGCACATCAGGCAACCGGAGGAATTGCCTAAACTGGCAGATCTGATCAATGCACGATCTTTTAACAATCTTTGCAGGACCTGGAAACACCAATGGGGGGGACGGGACCCCGAGAAGCTTGCGAGAGCTAGTTTGGCTGGAATCGGAAGAGAAGCACAGGAGGATCTCTCCCGAAAATGTTATCTTCTCAAGAGTGCCAGGAATCTATTTCTTGTTCTCAATCCTCTACGTTGGACGGTGCCAGCCGGGATTCTGTAAGAACAGGAGAAAAGTTTTTGGAAGTGCAACCAGGAGGAAAGTGAAGAGGCGGGGGCTTTGGCCCGAGTTCAATGTTCGTTGTGACAGTTGATGTTGCTCTCAGATTGTTCTAAGACATTGAGCATTTCCTCTATGATGGCCTGGAGTGCGCGGCCCAGCTGTTCGGCGCTGTATGGTTTCCCCAAGGGAGGCACGTGGACAAACGCAGATCGCCCGTGGCTCTGGTACAGGGAGGTATAATACGTGAAGTCACACAGGTACCTACAAGAAGAACAAGGAGATTCTTCAGCCAGGGAAAAGGGAGTAAACTTTACAAGCCTTTGCATTTGAAAGCCTACAGAGATACCGTCAAGGGGACACAATCTGAAGTTAGTTGGGGGAAAGATCAAAAGCAACGTGAGAAAATATTATTTCACTGAAAGAGTAGTACATCCTTGGAACAAACTTCCAGCAGACGTGGTTGGTAAATCCACAGTAACTGAATTTAAACATGCCTGGGATAAACATATATCCATTGAAAGATAAAATAAGGAAATAGTATAAGGGCAGACTAGTTGGACCATGAGGTCTTTTTCTGCCGTCAGTCTTCTATGTTTCTATGTTTCTATGTCAAATAAATTATGGTATTTCATTCCTCTACTCTTCAACAGAAGTAGATATCGGCAGTTCAGGAATTGAATGGTGGAATCCTTAGTGCTCTCTAGGCTTGTCTGTTTGCTTGAAATAGTTCCTTTACCCAACTAGGCAATGTAAGCAATCCAAGTGCATCAATGAATGAATAATTGTATTGTGAATGGAGAGGAAAAAAATAAAAAATTCTTTGAAAAAAAAAGAATGCCAGCAGTGTTTTGAAATGGTGTCTGTAAGTGATGTACATTACAAGCAGCGTGTCGTCATTGAATTTCTCACTGCGGAGAAGCAAACGGTTGGGGACATTCACAAATGTTTGTGTACAGTTTATGGAGAATCTGCAGTCGACAGAAGTACGGTTAGTCGCTGGGCACAGAGGGTGAGGCCATTAGAGGGGATTCGCACAGTGCAGAAATGGCTTCATGAGCAGAACAAGGAGTGGTACCAACAGGGCATACACAACCCTTGTGTCTCACTGGAGGAAGGCCACAGAACAGGACAGAGATTACGTGGAAAAAATAGGGAGTGTAGAAGAAACACCATTCTTTCTTGTGTGTAAGTTTCATTGCGTTCAATAAATAATTGTCGAAGAAAAAAATATTGTGCATTACTTTCAGGGCGACCCTCGCCAGTTGCTTACATGCCAGCTGCAAAGCAACCGAACTCCAAACATGCGATCATGTTGCAACTGTTGTTAAGTGCGAAAAAACAGTCACAAGTCACTTTTTCCAGTGCCGTTGGGACTTCAAAAGGTCACTAAGCAAATGGTCGTAAGTTGAGGACTACCTGTACTTCAAACATAGAAACATAGAAGTCTGACGGCAGAAAAAGACCTCATGGTCCATCTAGTCTGCCCTTATACTATTTTCTGTATTTTATCTTAGGATGGATCTATGTTTATCCCAGGCATGTTTAAATTCAGTTACTGTGGATTTACCAACCACGTCTGCTGGAAGTTTGTTCCAAGGATCTACTACTCTTTCAGTAAAATAATATTTTCTCATGTTGCTCTTGATCTTTCCCCCAACTAACTTCAGATTGTGTCCCCTTGTTCTTGTGTTCACTTTCCTATTAAAAACACTTCCCTCCTGGACCTTATTTAACCCTTTAACATATTTAAATATTTCGATCATGCCCCCCTTTTCCTTCTGTCCTCCAGACTATACAGATTGAGTTCATGAAGTCTTTCCTGATACGTTTTATGCTTAAGACCTTCCACCATTCTTGTAGCCCGTCTTTGGACCCGTTCAATTTTGTCAATATCTTTTTGAAACTGCCCCCCCTCTTCTCCCCCCCCCTCTTCTCCACTTCCACTTCATACCGCCCAGCATCCTCTGATATCGTGACGGTGACGTCCAGTCCCAATGCAGAGACTCTCTTGCACACGGCATCCATGTCGATGATCGAATCGATGCATTCTGGGCCGCCTTCAATGCAGCATTCGGAGCCTGGGCAGAAGTGGCAGTTGTCCAAACCCCGGTATCCCACGTTGTGGCCGCATTTTTCTAAGGTCACCGTGGTGGCCATGCCCGACAGTCCCACGTGGACCACAAGCTGTTTTGAAAACAAGTCGAAAAGCTTTCTGTTTGCAGAAGTGGAAAAGCAGGTTTGAGACTGGCACAGTGGAGAGCCAAACTAGCAACCTGAGGTCAACGTGCCCTTAAATCTTCTCCTAACAATCCCTGGGGTGGATATTCCTCCCATCTAGAAGAAGGAAGTGCCTACAATTGTGGAGCATGTCCTTAAAGAGACAGACCTTGGTTGCAAAGAAACAAAAGTCAACCAACCTCTACCACCAAGAAAATACAGCCACTCTATGTGCCACGATTCTATCCTCTTTGCAGTATTTCTTTCTTTCTTTCGTTCTTTCTTTCTTTCTTTCTCTGTCTCTCTTTCTCTCTCTCCCTTCCTTCCTTCCTTCCTTCCTTTCCTTTCTTTCTTTCTTATTTATTTATTTATTTGTCATACAAATATACAGTGTTCCCTCGATTTTCGTGGGTTCGAACTTCGCGGAGTGTCTATACCACGGTTTTTCAAAAATATTAATTAAAAAATACTTCGCAGCTTTCCCCCCCTATACTACAGTTTTTCCCGTCTGATGACGTCAATATGTCATTGCCAAATTTTTGTCTGCCTTTAAAAAACTTTTTTTTAATAAACTTTAATAAATAAACATGATGAGTAATAATCTGAATGGTTGCTAAGGGAATGGGAAATTGCAATTTAGGGGTTTAAATGTTAAGGGAAGGCTTGTGATACTGTTCATAGCCAAAAATAGTGTATTTACTTCCGCATCTCTACTTCGCGGAAATTCGACTTTCGCGGGCGGTCTCGGAACGCATCCCCCGCGAAAATCGAGGGAACACTGTAATATTGTATTGTAGTATGTTTAACATAATATAAGTATAAAGTACAGATAGAAAAGATAAAGAAGACATCAGGACAGGAATGGTAGGCACAAAGTTGCACTTGTGCACGCCCCTTCTTTCTTTCTTTCTTTCTCTCTCCTTCCTTCTTCTTTTCCTTTCCTTCTTTCCTTCCCTCCTTTCTTTCTCTCTCTCTCCTTCCTTCTTCTTTTCCTTTCCTTCTTTCCTTCCTTCTCTCCTTCCTTCCTTATTTCCTTCCTTCCTTCCTTCTTTCTTTTAAAAAGTGAGATAATCATGGGCCTAAGCCAGTGATGGCGAATCTTTTTTCTCTCGGGTGCCAAAAGAGCATGCATGTGCACTATCGCACACGTATGAATGCCCACATCCATAATTCAATGCCTGGGGAGGACGAAAACAGCTTCCCCTGCCACCCAGAGGCCCTCTGGAGGCTGGAAACAGCCTGTTTCACAACTTCTGGTGGACCCAGTAGGCTCATGCTTTGCCCTCCCCAGGCTCCAAAGGCTTCCCTGGAGCCAGAGGAGGGTAAAAACGCCCTCCCACATCCCCCTGGAGGCTCTCTGGAAGCCATTGCTGGCTGGCAGGCAGAGGCCAAACGGTGCTACACCCTCTTTTGTGGGGTAAAAAAATACGGTGCCTCATTTCTCTGTTTATTTGATTTACACAGTGGTTCTCAACCTGAGGGTCGGGACCCCTTTGGGGGTCAAACGACCATTCCACAGGGGTCACCTAAGACCTTTAGAAAAGACAAATTTCCCATGGTGTTAGGAACTAAAGCTTCTGTTCTGGTGACTTTTTACAATTGGACCAATCAGGTGTTTACAGCGGGGGTGTCCCTCTGACCTTCCTGCCAATCAGCTTAAAGCTCTGTTGGGAGAATTGGCGCTAGACTTATGGTTGGGGGACACCACAACATGAGGAACTGTATTAAGGGGTCGCGGCATTAGCAAGGTTGAGAACCACTGCTCTTAAGACTTCTAAATTGAAGCATATTTATCTATTGTCCTGTTCAATGTTGCAGCTTATTTTACAATATTTAGGGTGGTTAAAGGTCTTGCTCCAGTTAAAGTTTACAAAATTTTGCTGTTTTGCGAGGTGGTATATAAACACACAACGCAAACAATAAAGTCATATGCGGACTGCAGTTTCCGTTCTAGCCTTCTCCCGAGGCATGGCCAGAATGGGAGGGAGAAAGCAGAAAGTCCCCACCCTGGAGGAATGGGTCAGGCAAACAGGAAACCTGCCCCCCCCATCTTCTGCCAAGTGGGTGAAAGGCCACAGCTGTCCCTCCAGCCAGGGTTCTCCCTTGTCCCCTACGATTGTCCCTGGCAAACTGGGTTTTGCAAACTGATCCAGTTCCCTGACACTGGTCTTTCTTTCTTTCTTTCTTTCTTTCTTTCTTTCTTTCTTTCTTTCTTTCTTTCTTTCCTTCTTTCTTTCCTTCTTTCTTTCATTCCTGCTTTCTTTCTTTCTTTCCTTCTTTCCTTCCTTCCTGCTTTCTTTCTTTCATTCCTTCTTTCCTTCCTTCTTTCTTTCTTTCCTTCTTTCCTTCCTTCTTTCTTTCCTTCTTTCTTTCTTTCTTTCTTTCCTTCCTTCTTTCAATATTATTATTATTATTATTATTATTATTATTATTATTATTATTATTATTATTATTATTATTATTATTAGACATGTATGCCACCCCTCTCCAAAGATTCGGGGCAGCTCACAGAACACAAACCATCTTCCTCAATCTCACCACCGTTCCCACTTCCTTCCACTCACTTGTGGGCTGTGTTTCTTCCATAGGGCAGGAATGAGCCTCTGCACAGCCTGATACTCAACAGGAATCTCGTAGACATGTAGATCCACATCCTCTCCGAGGCCCATTTTCTCCAACTCCTGGGGGGGGGAAAAGGGGGGGGGGGAGAAAAAAAGAGGTTTCAAAATAGTTTGCCACTTAGAAGGATCCCAGAAATGGGTGGGTTATGACCTATAAAGTGTTGGTAATGACCTATAAAGCCCTTCATGGCATCGGACCAGAATATCTCCGGGGCCGCCTTCTGCCGCACGAATCCCAGCGACCGAAGTCAGCCTTCTCTGGGTCCCGTCGACGAAACAATGTCGTCTGGAGGGACCCAGGGGAAGAGCCTTCTCTGTGGCGGCCCCGACCCTCTGGAATCAACTGTCCCCCGAGATCAGGACTGTTCCCACCCTCCTTGCCTTTCGCAAACTCCTTAAAACCCACCTCTGCCATCAGGCATGGGGAAATTGATTCCCCTGGGCCGTTCCGTTTTATGTATGGTTTGTCTGGGATGTATGACTGGTTTTTATATTAAGGGTTTATTTATTTATTTATTGTTAGAGTTGAAAGGGACCATGACGGCCATCGAGTTCAACCTCCTGCCCAAGCAGGAACCCTATAGCACACCAGTCAAGTGGCAGTTCAATCTTCTCTTAAAAATGTCCAGAGTATTGGAGTTTACAACGTCCGCTGGTAGGTTGTTCCATTGGTTGATCGCTCTGACCGTCAGGAAGTTCCTCCTTATCTCCATGTTGAATCTCTCCCGAGTCAGCTTCCAGCCGTTGTTCCTCGTCCGGCCCTCTGGTGCCCTGAAGAATAAAGTGATCCCCTCCTCTCTGTGACATCCCCTCATATACTTGTAGACTGCTATCATGTCCGTTCTGGCCCTCCTTTTCTCTAGGCTATCCATGCCCAGTGCCCTCAGTCTCTCTTCGTAAGTCTTGGTTTCCAATCCCTTAATCATCTTGGTTGCTCTTTTTTTGCACCTTCTCCAGAGTTTCAATGTCTCTTTTGAAGTGTGGTGACCAGAACTGAATACAGTACTCCAGGTGTAGTCGGACCAGGGCGTAGTAGAGTGGTATTAAGACTTCCTTGGTCTTGGAGCGTATTCCCCTGTTGATGCAGCTTAGGATTGTGTTGGCTTTTTTAGCTGCTGCTGCACATTGTTGGCTCATGTTTAATTGATTGTCCACCAAGACTCCGTTTTAACTGGGTTTTTTTAATCATTGGATTTGTACTATGTTTTGCTGTTGTGAGCTGCTCCGAATCTCCGGAGAGGGGCGGCATACAAATCTAATAAATCTAAATGTGTTTTCTCTGTAGCTGCCCCAGCCCTTTGGAACAGCCCTTCACCTGAGATTGGGGGGGTGGGCAAGGATATACGGAGGCTGTGAAAACTTGGGTGTTTCCCCAAGCATGGGGCTAGGATGGGGTTGAATCCGGGGGTTAAAATTATTCAATTCAATTCAATTTATTAGACTTGTATGGCACCCCTCTCCGAGGACCCGGAGCAGATCACAATATGCAATACAAACAATATGTATACACATCTAATATTTAAAAACAATAAACTAAAATCCCATTATATAAAAAATACAGTCAGTCTACTCAATCACATCCATACATAACATTTAACAGTCAGAGAAGAAGGGGGCATGATCTAGCTGCCCCATGCTTGTCAACATAGATGGGTCTTAAGTGTCTTGTGGAAGGCGAGGAGGGCGGGGGCAGTATGAATCTCCAGAGGGAGCCGATTCCAGAGGGCCGGAGCCACCACAGAGAAGGCTCTTCCCCTAGCTCCCGCCAAGCGACATTGTATGGTCGATGGGACCCAAGGCCAACTCTGTGGGACTTAATCGGCCGTGGGGATTTATGCGGCAGAAGGCGATCACGTAAGTAATCTGGTCCGATGCCATGTAGGGCTTTATAGGTCATCACCAACACTTTGAATTGTGTTTGGAAACCAATCGGCAGCCAATATAGGCCACGGAGTGTTGAGGAAACATGGGTATATCTGGAGAGACCCATGACAGCTCATGCGACCACGTTCTACACAATTTGTAGTTTCCGAACACTCTTCAGAGGTAGCCCCATGTAGAGGGCGTTGCAGTAGTCGAACCTCGAGGTGATAATTATGGATTCTTTTAATGAAATAATTTTTATTAAACAGTTTAAAAAACATATAAATACAAATGTTCATATGTACATTCAAATATATATATCCTGTTTCCCCGAAAATAAGTCACCTCCAAAAGTAAGACGTTTCGGTCCGCAGCATTCCCGAACAGAACATATATAACATATATTGGAAGACAGTATAATTGTTGCACATGGAAATAACGGTACAGTACTAGTAAGAAATTCTTGATAGGATTCACAGGTTTGTCTGGTTATGCTGGTTTGTGATGACAAATGAAAAATGTTCATTTTTTTTTGTTCAGCAATAAATGTGAATTCTTCTTCATTGAAAAAAAAACAAGACATCCCCTGAAAATAAGACGTAGCACATCTTTGGGAGCAAAAATGAATATAAAACGCTGTCTTACTTTCGGGGAAACAGAGTACAAATATACATATACAGTAGTCCCTCGCTATATCGCGCTTCACCTACTGCGGCTTCACTTCATCGCGGGTTTTCAAGAAATATTAATGAGAAAAATCATTCACGGATCTTTGCTGGTTCGCAGGTTTCTGAGGAAGTCGATCGGCAGGTTTTTCAAAAAATATATATCTAAAATTGTAAATACTGTATTTAAATACTGTATCTAAAATAAATACTGCGTGGGAAGGGTTTATAAACACTTAAAACAATGAAAACTTACCAAACAATTACAATATAAATACTTAAATAAGTACTATCAGTCGATAAATTCCCCATCGCGGATTTCACCTATCGCGGCCGGGTCTGGAACGTAACACCAGTGATAGGTGAGGTCTTACTGTACCAACATTCAAAAGACACCACATGACATAATTAGTGATGGGCGAACCTAACGGTGTTCGGGTTCGGCAAGTTCGGATGAACTTTACGCAAAATTTGGCTGAACCCGAACCAAACCCGAACCCAAATGGGAATCCCACCAAGAGATTCCGGGGGCGGAGCTTTGGCGTCACGTATACCGGCAGGTTGCTAAGGATGCCAAGGTGATCACTTCCTGGATTCCATGGAAGGCTCCGCCCCCGGAATCTCTACGTGGAAGGGATTCCCCAGCTCCTTCAAAGGGAGGTCTTCACATAGAAATAAACATTATTATTTTTACGAAAAAGGACGCCAAAGGGCGGTCCTTTCAAGTGATCACCTTGGCGTCCTTAGCAACCTGCCAGTGATGTCAAAGTTCCGAAAGCCGAACGCAACCCTGAACTTTGCCCGAAGTTTCAAAAAAATTCGGGTTCGTGTTCGGCATACCGAACACCACAAAATTCGGTACGGACCCGAACTGTGCGAGTTTGGTTTGCCCATCACTAGACATAACCAGTGAAGGGCGGCTCATCTTCAACGCTACTGGTGAGCCCTCCAAGGCTGTCGCGGGCACGTGTGGGCTTCCGGCTGGCGCATGCACGCCCGTCAGTGCGAGATTCAGCTTCTGCGCATGAGCAGAAAGTGGTATCTCGTGTGAGGATGCAGACGCGAGCGAGATTTTGGCGATTTTGTTAATGCACATGCACAGAAGCAAAAATTGGCAAAAATCACAAAAACCTCTGTCCTCACAAAATATTTCGCCTGCTGCACAGGCACAGAAGCCAAATCTTGCACGAGGGTGCACGCGCATGCGGTGGGGATGCGCAGAGGTGCACACAGCTCCCATTTTTCCAACTGGAGCTATGCACTGGTCCGCATAACCAGCAGCCCATCACTGGACAGAACGTTACACAACAAAACCTAAACCAGGTTTCAGTTCTGGAGACCTCACCTACAAAAAGATATTGACAAAATTGAATGGGTCCAAAGACGGGCTACAAGAATGGTGGAAGGTCTTAAGCATACAACATATCAGGAAAGACTTCATGAACTCCATCTGTATAGTCTGGAGGACAGAAGGAAAAGGGGGGACATGATCGAAACATTTAAATATGTTAAAGAGTTAAATAAGGTTCAGGAGGGAAGTGTTTTTAATAGGAAAGTGACCACAAGAACAAGGGGACACAGTTGGGGGAAAGATCAGAAGCAACATGAGAAAGTATTATTTTACTGAGAGAGTAGTAGATGCTTGGAACAAACTTCCAGCAGACGTGGTAGATAAATCCACAGTAATTGAATGCCTGGGATAAACATATATCCATCCTAAGATGAAATACAGGATATAGCATAAGGGCAGACTAGGTATGGACCACAAGGTCTTTTTCTGCCGTCAGTCTTCTATGTTTCTATGATGACGAACCTTTTTTTCCTCGGGTGCTGAAAGGGCATGGGCGTGCGCTATCGTGCACGCACGAGTGCCCACACCCACAATTCAATGCCTGCAGAGGGCGAAAACAGTTTCCCCTGCCCTCCAGAGGCCCTCTGGTGGCCGGAAATGGCCTGTTTCTCAACTTCTGGTGGGCCCAGTAGGCTCGTGTTTCACCCTCTCCAGGCTCCAAAGGCTTCCCAGGAGCCGGGGGAGGGTAAAAACATCCTCCTCCATTCCCCCCCCCTCACTGGAAGCTCTTTGGAAGCCAAAAATGCCCTGCCGGAGCCTCTGTACGAGCCAAAAATCAGCTGGCTGGCACACACATTCACATTGGAGCTGAGCTAGGGCAACGACTCGTGTGCCAGTTGTGGCACCCCTGCCATAGGTTTGCCATCACTGACCTAAACAGTAAAAAATAATATTTATTTAGCAACGTTGTGCATCGGTATATCGTCTATGTATTTATAGCATTTATTTGTTAACTTATCTATATTTACACAGTTCCTTAAACTCCTACCTTTTACAACCCCAGATATCAGAGTTGCCCCCACCCTCCTTGCCTTTCGTAAGCTCCTTAAAACCCACCTCTGTCGTCAGGCATGGGGGAATTGAGATATTCCCTTCCCCCTAGGCTTATAAATTTTATGCATGGTATGTCTGTCTGTATGTATGATTGGTTTCTTAAATTAGGGTTTGTTTGGGTTTTTTTACATTATTTTTAATATTAGATTTGTACATATTGTCTTTTTACTGTTGTTAGCCATCCCGAGTCTACGGAGAGGGGCGGCATACAAACCTAATTAATTAATTAATTAGTTAATAAAAAATAAACTTTATATTATATCATCTTGTCTAAATCTATCCACCTTATGTCCTAGATGTATAACTATTTAACTTTGCACCGATGTTCCAACAAATTATACCAGTTATTCCACATTTTATAAAATTCTATTTCCTCTTTATCATGAAATTCCATGGTTAATTTACACATTTCCCACATTCTAATATTTTAGTTATTATCATTGTACTAGAAGGAACAGTTGTTGCTTTCCAGTATTGAGCGCATATGATTCTGTCTGCTGTTATTATTTATTTATTTATTTATTGGACTTTTAATGCCGCCCTTCTCCGAGGACTCGGGGCATCTCACAACATACAATAAAACAATGTATAACATCCTAAATCCAATTAATTAAATGTAAAATATAAAATCTAACACACAAACCCCAACCATAAAAAGCAGTCATTCCCATTCGATCAACTTTCTCTTAACACATTCATTAGCCAGGGGGCAAGGATCTAATGACCCCAAGCCTGGCGGCATAAATGAGTAATAATAATAATAATAATAATAATAATTATTATTATTATTATTATTATTATTATTATTTATTAGATTTGTATGCTGACCCTCTCCGAAAACTCCGGGCAGTTCACAACAACAAATGCAGTAATGATGATACAAATCCAATTAATAAAAACTAAAATTAAAACCCCTTAATATTAAAAACAATCAATATGACACAGTCATACCATTCTCAAGTGCTATAGTCAGAAGAGAGGGAGGAATTAATCCCCCCATGCCTGGCGGCATGGGTGAGTCTTTAACATCTTGTGGAAGACGGGGAGGGTGGGGGCAGTTAGAATCTCCGGGGGGAGTTGATTCCAGAGGGCCGGGACCACCACAGAGAAGGCTCTTCCCCTGGGTCCCGCCAGCCGACATTGTTTAGTCGATGGGCCAACTCTGTGGGGCCTAATCGGCCGCTGGGATTCTTGCGGAAGGCAAGGAGGGTGGGGGCAGTACAAATCTCCGGGGGGAGGGGGGAGATGATTCCAGAGGGCAGGCCCCCCCACATATCTTCTTAAGGTATCAATTATTCTTATTTGTTTTTCTCTTTATAATTCCTGGTAGGAATATTTCTGGTTTTAAGTCTATTTTTTGTTTGATGGTTTCTTCAATTTCTTCAATCTCTGGATCTTCTTCCAATATTTTTCAGCTTCTGATGTATTTTTTATGTTGTTGTTTTTACTGGTCGCTCTGAGCCACATACAGGGGTACCTCTACTTAAGAATTTAATTCGTTCCGTGTCCAGGTTCTTAAAGTTAAGAAAAGTTCTTAAGTAGAAGCAATTTTCCCATAGCAATCAATGTAAAACCAAATAATGCATGCAAATCCATTAGGAAAGAAATAAAAGCTCAGAGTTTGTGTGGGAGGAGGAGGAAGAAGAAGAGGAGGAGGAGGAGGACAGTCGCTGCCGAAGGAAGAAGGTGAGGTGAGGGGAATCAAAAAAATCCAAAACCGCCTGCTACCGCACGAATCCCAGCGGCCGATAAGGTCCCACAGAGTTGGCCTTCTCCGGGTCCCGTCGACTAAACAATGTCGTCTGGCGGGCCCCAGGGGAAGAGCCTTCTCTGTGGCGGCCCCGGCCCTCTGGAATCAACTCCACCCGGAGATTAGAACTGCTCCCACCCTCCTTGTCTTTCGTAAACTACTTAAGACCCACTTATACCGCCAGGCATGGGGGATTTGAGACACCTTTCCCCCAGGCTTATTATAATTTATGTTTGGTATGTACAGTATGTGCTGTTTGGTTTTTAAATTATGATAGGGTTTTTAGTTTTTTTAAATATTAGATTTGTGCCTATATATATTGTTTTATCGTCTGTTGTGAGCCGCCCCGAGTCTTCGGAGAGGGGCGGCATACAAATCTAATAAATTATTATTATTATTAATTATTATTATTATTATTAAGGCTTTAAAAAAGAAAGACTGAGGCGGCGAGGAGAAGCATACGCCTCCCATACACACGGTGTGAGGCTGCCTCCCATACACTGCACCAGAGAGAGAAACCCAGGCGGGCGAGAGGGAGGAACCTCCCGCTCCTTTGACCGAAAGGCAGCTGCTGCTGCTGCTGTTACCTGCTTCCTCTTCCTTCCCATGCTGAAGGGCTCCCCTCTCGCTTTGTAGCCGGCACCTTTCCTTCACTGTGGTGACTCCTTGGTTTGGCTGAAGCCAAGTTTATCTGGCTGGGGCAAAGTGCCCCCGTTTGCCTTTCCGTGTCCAGACGCTCCGGGAGGAGAAAAGCCTGAGAGGGCCGGGATTAAAGGGGGAATGGCAGGAAACTGGCCGGGCCTTCGTGCCGCTCTCAAATTTCCTGGGAAATTTTTCTGGGCTCGGGTTCTTAAGTAGAAAATGGTTCTTAAGAAGAGGCAAAAAAATCTTGAACACCCGGTTCTTATCTAGAAAAGATCTTAAGTAGAGGCATTCTTAGGTAGAGGTACCACTGTACAGTGATCCCTTCTTTTTCGCGGGGGATGCGTTCCAAGACCACCCGTGAAAAACGAATTTCCGTGAAGTAGAGGAAAGAATTTTTTTTAGAAACATAGAAGACTGATGGCAGAAAAAGACCTCATGGTCCATCTAGTCTGCCCTTATACTATTTCCTGTGTTTTATCTTAGGATGGATATATGTTTATCCCAGGCATGTTTAAATTCAGTTACTGTGGATTTATCTACCATGTCTGCTGGAAGTTTGTTCCAAGGATCTACTACTCTTTCAGTGAAATAATATTTTCTCACGTTGCTTTTGATCTTTCCCCCAACTTTATGTATTTAACGAGTATTTGGACTTTTAAAACCCACCCTTTGCATTAAACCATCTTTCTATAATGTTTCCCAGCTGGAACTACATTTGATATCCTACCAGTTTCTTTAACAGAGTACAGTAGCACTGCAGAAGAATTTTATGAATTTTTAATGGATTTAAAATTTTCAATGGATTTAATGGATTTAAGCCCCCTTTGAAAACCCGTGAAGCAGCGAATCCACAAAAGATGAACCGTAAAGTAACGAGGGATTACTGTATATAGTTTTGCAAGTGACGTGGCTGTATACGTTCTTTATATAAACAAGGTATCTGCCACATACGTACGCCCATAGTTATTTGGATACGTGGGCTGAAAGGAACTCATAATATTCAGTGGCAGTCTACTTCTAATTATTAAATGCTGAGCCAGGAGGACTGTTTTATGCTGATTATGCCCTTGCTGGCCTCAGCAGGTGGCACTACCTAAATAGGGCTCAGCCCAATTAGGATTTGGCTAGAGATGCCCAGAACAGAGCTATAATTAGAACCGGGAAGTCCAAGAAGGTCTTACCAAAAGGAAAACTATCTTTTTCTTTTACCAAGAAGGGCATTCTAATGATAGAAACATAGAAACATAGAAGACTGACGGCAGAAAAAGACCTCATGATCCATCTAGTCTGCCCTTATACTATTTCCTGTATTTTATCTTACAATGGATATATGTTTATCCCAGGCATTTTTAAATTCAGACTGTGGATTTATCAACCACGTCTGCTGGAAGTTTGTTCCAAGGATCTACTACTCTTTCAGTAAAATAATATTTTCTCATGTTCCTTTTGATCTTTCCCCAACTAACATCAGATTGTGTCCCCTTGTTCTTGTGTTCACTTTCCTATTAAAAACACTTCCCTCCTGAACCTTATTTAACCCTTTAACATATTTAAATGTTTCGATCATGTCCCATGTTGTTGTTGTTGTTGTTGTTGTTATTATTATTATTTATTAGATTTGTATGCCGCCCCTCTCCGAAGACTCAACAACAACAATAATAATAATAATAATAATAATAATAATAATAATAATAATTTATTAGATTTGTATGCCGCCCCTCTCCGAAGACTCAATAATAATAATAATAATAATAATAATAATAATAATAATAATAATAATTTATTAGATTTGTATGCCGCCCCTCTCCGAAGACTCAGGGCGGCTCACAACAATAATAGAAACAATATAACAGTGAAACAGTGAAACATGCACCGGGGACGCATGGAGGGATGTCATGTGTGCATGTGTGCATAGCAACGCACACATACACACAAGCTTTTGACACGTGGCGAGAAAAAGGTTAGTCGTCACTGGCCTACGTGGTCTGAGCCAGAGTGGGAAGCTCTCCGGCCTCAATGCTGCAGCCCACAAATCAAACTGGGTCATATTGCTCAGCAACAAAACTGCTCACTTGCTTTTCCCCTATTATTTTACTCAGGTGAATAGCGTAATGCAACGGTCACTGGACAATCCCTTCGGATTATCCCGATTATTTTTTTATTCTGAGAGAGTAACAATGAAAGAGCTTGCAAGCCAGTAAGAGCTGGGAACATCATTTAACACCTGGAAAGAAAGTCTGTGCAAGTAGAGCAATGGAAAAAACCCTGCAAAGACTTAGGGTTTGGAAAACAATCTTCTTTGCAGAGAGTAACAGTGAAAAAGCTTGCAAGCGGGTAAGAGCTGGGAACATTGTTAGCACCTGGTTAGGGCTGGAAAGAAACATTTAGAGCAAGTAAAACAATGAAAACCCCCCCTACAAAGACAGGGTTTGGAAAACATTCTTGGTAGAGTGTAACAATGAAAGAGCTTGCAAGCTGATAAAAGCTGGGAGCATTAGAGTAATGAAAAAAACTTGCCAAACTTCAGATTGTGCAGAATGCTGCAAGAGCAATCATGGGCTTCCCCAGGTATGCCCATGTTACACCAAGACTCCGCAGTCTACATTGGTTGCCGATCAGTTTACGGTCACAATTCAAAGTGTTGGTTATGACCTATAAAGCCCTTCATGGCATTGGACCAGAATACATCCGGGACCGCCTTCTGCCGCACGAATCCCAGCGACCGGTTAGGTCCCACAGAGTTGACCTTCTCCGGGTCCCGTTGACTAAACAATGTCATCTGGCGGGACCCAGGGGAAGAGCCTTCTCTGTGGCGGCCCCAACCCTCTGGAACCAGCTCCCCCTGTAGATCAGAATTGCCTCCACCCTCCTTGCCTTTCGTAAGCTCCTTAAAACCCACCTCTGTCGTCAGGAATGGGGGAACTGAACTACCCTTTCCCCCCCTAGGCCTATACAATTTATGCATGGTATGTTTGTGTGTATGTTTGGTTTTAAATAAAGTTTTTAAATTATTTTAAACATTAAATTTGTTATATGCTGTTTACTACTGTTGTTAGCCGCCCCGAGTCTACGGAGATGGATGGCATACAAATAAATGAATGAATGAATGAATGAATGAATGAATGAATGAATAAATAAATAAATAAAGACTTAGGGCTTGAAAAACATTCTTCACAGAGAGTAAAAATTAAAGAGATTGGGTACATTAATAGCACCTGGTTAGGGCTGGAAAGAAATATCTAGAGCTAGTAAAGCAATGAAAAAAGAACTACAATATTTGGAATACATTCTTGGCACAGAGTAACAATGAAGGAGCTTGCAAGCCAGCAAGAGCTGGGAACATTGTTAGCACCTGGTTAGGGCTGGAAAAAAAGCTACATTCAGAATATAAGCCGCACCCTAATTACCAGCCTATTTTACGGAGGAAAAGGTGCATCCTATACACTGAAAAATACATTGATTGTTCTAACTGTCAGGAAATTTCTCCTTTGTACTAAGTTGCTTCTCTCCTTGTTTAGTTTCCACCCATTGCTTCTTGTCCTACCCTCAGGTGCTTTGGAGAATAGCCTGACTCCCTCTTCTTTGTGGCAACCCCTGAGATATTGGAACACTGCTATCACGTCTCCCTTGGTCCTTCTTTTCATTACACTAGGCATACTCAGTTCCTACAACCGTTCTTCATATGTTTTAGCCTCCTGCCCCCTAATCATCTTTGTCGCTTTTCTCTGCACTCTTTCCAGAGTCTCTACATCCTTTTTACTACACGGATGCAAGGACAATGCAAATTGGAGGCCACATTTATAGCTGGAGGCTTTATAATTGGAGGGCAAGTGGGAGAATTAAACGAGAATGCAGTGGAACGGGTTAAAGTTGCCCTTCTCTTGCAAAAAGCCTAATCTAATGAGCTCTGAATCTCCTATTGATTTTGGAGAGGGGGGGAAGACATCACTAATTCTGGAGGCATCTGGTTGACAAGAGCTGAAAGAGAATAAGTAGCCTGGGGGACCACTTTGGTATATTAGCAGCCATTAACCATGAGAGCTAGCGGGAAGCTCTATTCAGAGGCAGTCTACCTTAGCAGGGCAGAGCAAGGAAGGCTGCTGCTTATGGGCTTCAGAGTTGGTGAAACGATTCACTTGCCTTCATTTTTAAAACTCTTAAGAAGGGAACACTGTTTATTTCTTGCCACAATAAGACAGTTCAAGAAAAACCAAGAAGAAACAGAATTTTATGAGGTTTGGCAAAAGGTATACATATCTGGTGGAATACAAAGAAACAGAGATAATCTTATTTTTACACTACTTTAAATATATTTGTACCTAGTAGATTAGATTAGATTTATTGGATTTATATGCCGCCCCTCTCCGCAAACTCGGGGCGGCTCACAACAAGGTAAAAACAATACATAATAACAAATCCAATACCCACCAATCCAATTACAATTTTGAACTAAAAAATTCATAAAAAACAACCCCGGAATATTAAAAAACATGCATACAATCAATCTAACACCAGAACAACATGGGCAAGGGGGAGATGCTTCAGTTCCCCCATGCCTGACGGCAGAGGTGGGTTTTAAGGAGTTTGCGAAAGGCAAGGAGGGTGGGGGCAATCCTAATCTCAGGGGGGAGCTGGTTCCAGAGGGTCGGAGCCGCCACAGAGAAGGCTCTTCCCCTGGGTCCCGCCAGACAACATTGTTTAGTCGACGGGACCCGGAGAAGGCCAACTCTGTGGGACCGAACCGGTCGCTTGGATTCGTGCGGCAGAAGGCGGTCCCGGAGATATTATGGTCCGGTGCCATGAAGGGCTTTATAGGTCATAACCAACACTTTGAATCATGACCGAAAACTGATCAGCAACCAATGCAGACTGCGGAGTGTTGGAGTGATATGGGCATACAGTGATCCCTCGATTATCGCGAGGGTTCCGTTCCAAGACCCCTTGCGATAATCGATTTTTCGCAATGTAGGGTTGCGGAAGTAAAAACACCATCTGTGTATGCGTGCCCTTTTTTTTCATGGCCGTGCATGCGCAGATGGTGGAGGTGGGGAGCGACGAAAGTGCGGAAGCCGACAGATTGCAGCACCCGCTCGCCCGTCCTTTGCCCGCCCTTCGGCCGGCCACCCGCCGTTCGCTCGCTGCTTGCCCGGCCACCTGGGTTCGGGGGGGGTGCTGGGAAGCCCCCCAGGCCGGCTGCGACCTTTTAAAACAGCCATGCCGCTTCCCAGCTGAGTCCTGAAGCCAAACGCGGAAGTTCGCCTTTGGCGTTTGGCTTCAGGACTCAGCTGGGAAGCGGCGCGGCTGTTTTAAAAGGTCGCAGCTGGCCTGGGGGGCTTCCCAGCACCCCCCGAACCCGGGTTGGGGGCTCGGGGAGGTGCTGGGAAGCCCCCCAGGCCGGCTGCAACCTTTTAAAACAGCCATGCCGCTTCCCAGCTGAGTCCTGAAGCCAAACGCGGAAGTTCGCCTTTGGCGTTTGGCTTCAGGACTCAGCTGGGAAGCGGCGCAGCTGTTTTAAAAGGTCGCAGCCGGCCTGGGGGGCTTCCCAGCACCCCCCCGAACCCGGGTTGGGGGCTCGGGGGGGTGCTGGGAAGCCCCCCAGGCCGGCTGCGACCTTTTAAAACAGCCGCGCCGCTTCCCAGCTGACTCCCGAAGCCAAACGCGGAAGTGGGTTTTTTTTAATTAATATTTTTTTAAATTAATATTTTTTTAAAAATCGCGATATAGCGTTTCGCGAAGATCGAGATCGCGAAACTCGAGGGATCACTTACTTAGAGAAGCCCATAATTGCTCTCGCAGCTGCATATATTGTATTAGATAGTGATTACTTACAATATAAAGATATACTCCTTCTTTCCTCTTCCACAATTTCTCTTTTCTTTTCTTCATAGTTCACTTTAAGTTATAACTTCTATATACTTTTAAATGTTTTAGATGTGTTTTTACTTATCATCTTACAATTAATATTTCTAAGTATTTTATAAACAATGATAGGTTTTTTTTCTTCTTTTTTACTTATTACAAATATAAAGATGACTTCTACTTTGAGAGGAGCGAGTGTTGCTCCACTAAATGTTACATGTAATGTATGTTTTGTCCGTCTTTGCAACTTAATAAAATATTTTTTTTTTAAAAAAAATAGACAGTTCAAGAAAATCAAGAGCCTTACAGCACTTTTTAAATGGCTGTTGCAAGAAAATGCATCAGCCTTTCGTCTTGGTCCCTACAGGTAAGTCCTCTACTTATGACCAATGAAAACGGGGCTTCCAAATGTCTGTTCCCATGCCCGGCGGTCACGTGACCATGTTTACTTTACAGTTCTGGTCACCGCACCTCAAGAAGGATATAATGGCACTGGAAAAGGTGCAAAAAAGGGAAGCAACAATGATCAAGGAAATGGAGCATCTCCCTTATGAAACCAGGTTGCAACGCCTTGGTCTCTTCAGCCTTGAAAGACGGCATTTAAGGGGTGACTTGATCGAAGTGTATAGAATCATGCATGGGATAGAAAAGGTGGATAGAGAAAAATTATTTTCTCTATCACACGATACTAGGACGAGGGGCCACTCCCTAAAGCTCATAGGTAAGAAAGTAAGAAAGTTAAAAAAGGCAAATTCCATGCTTGGCATGATTAGGAAGGGAATCGAAAATAGGTTGGCAAGTGTTGTATTGCCTCTGTACAAATTGATGGTGAGACCACACTTGGAGTACTGTGTACAGTTCTGGTCACCACATCTCAAGACAGATATAATGGAACTGGAAAAGGTGCAAAAAAGGGCAACAAGAATGATCAAGGAAATTGAGCACCTCCCTTATGAAATCAGGTTGGTCTCTTCAACCTTGAAAGACAGCATTTAAGGGGTGACTTGATTGAAGTGCAGAAAAGGTGGATAGAGAAAAATTATTTTCTCTATCACACGATACTAGGACGAGGGGGCCCTCCCTAAAGCTCATAGGTAAGAAAGTGAGGACAAATCAAGGGAAATATTTCTTCACCCAGAGGGTCCTTGGTTTGTGGAATTCACTTCCAGAAGAATTCGGGACAGCTGTCAGCCTGGATAGCTTCAAGGCAGGATTAGACAGATTCATGGATGCCAAGTGTATCGGTGGTTATTGAAACGGAGGTCCAAGTGCCGCCTCTATGTTGGTTGAGGCAGGCAGGATTCCGTTGAGTACCATTTGTTGGGGGTCAAGGGAAAGGGAGGGTCTTGCCTTCTCTTTCTGCTCAAGATCCCCTTGGACAATTGGTGGGCCACTGTGTGACACAGAATGCTGGACTCGATGGGCTTTGGCCCGATTCAGCATGTCTCTTCTTATGTTCTTATGTCATGTTGCTTAGCAACCAGCCCACATTTATGGCCGTTTACTGCATACAAACCAGGTGGTCATGCAATCAAGATTCACGACATTTGCCCGAAATTGGTCTTAACTTCCAGCTTCTGGCAACCTACCTCACACACACACACCCCAAAAAAAAGACCCCCTTCCCCATAGTGAATACAGTGGAACCCCGACATAAGAGCTGCTCTACTTAAGAGCAACTCGAGATAAGAGCTGGGAGGGGAGAGATATTTTTGTTCTACTTACAAGCCCAAATTCGAGATACAAGCGCCAAGGAGCTGTCTCCTGAAGCCAAACGCTAACTTCCGCGTTCGGCTTCAGGAGACAGCTGCGAAGCGGCGCGCGTGTTTTAAAAGGTTGCAGCCGGCCTGGGGGGCTCGGGGGGGTGCTTGCAGCTTTCTTTCTTGCTCTTTTTCTTTCTCTCTTTTACCTTCCCTTCCTCTATTTCTTCTTTTCTTTCTCCTTCCCACCTTCTTCCCTCCCTCCCTCCCTTCACTCATTCCTCTCTTACTCTCCCCTTTCATAAGTTTCCTTGCTTCCTTCCTCTGTTCCTGTCCCTTCCCTCTTTCCTTCCTTCCTTCCCACCCTCCGTCCATTCATTTATCCCATTCCTCTCTTGATCGCTTAAAGCCGGTCCCTGGTGCAAAAAGGGTTGGGGACCTCTGTCCTACAGGATTGGGTGGCAGAGAAGTTGAACATATGTAAATTTAAAAGTTTAAGAAAGTTTACAAGTTAAGTGAAAGAAACTTCATTATTCATTTATATGTACATGTACATTTCTTCATTAAAAACATGTCTTTCTGCATAATTTAGACTAACTTTGTGAGTTTTTTGAGGGCTGGAACCAATTAAAATTATTTACATTAATTCCTATGGGGAAAAGTCGTTCGAGATAAGAGCTGCTCGACTTAAGAGCCCAGGTCAGGAACGAATTAAACTCGTATCTCGAGGTACCACTGTAATGGATATTGTATAATGACTGTAAGGTTTTGCTTTATGACTGCTGCATTCACTTAATAAACACACCACCCCAAAAAAGTTAGTAAAATTGGGCACAGTGATGCTTTACAATGACCATCGCAAGGGCTATTTGTACCAGAGAGAAACATCGCTCTCCAGCCGCAATGTAACTTCCAGAGTGTATTGATTTTGATTATCTCACCACAATCAAATACAATTCCCAGGGGTTGGAACTAACTAAGCTAAAAAGAGTATAAATCTTAGAAGTAGCTGGAAATCCTAGCCCAGCACATCGGAATGTTTTCAGGCTAGAAAAGGCAGCTCTGGCGCTATAGATTAAGCCAACATTCGTGTATTAAGGCAAATCCCCTCCATCTTTGGGAGTCAGATAATTCCAGGGGGGGGCACCCTCCTATTTTATGAAAAGTTATGTTTTTCACCCTTCCACTTAATTTCAAATCGTTTAAGGTTTTTTTTAAAAAAAATAGATTTTTTATTGAATTACAGTGATCCCTCGATTTTCGCGGGGGTTGCGTTCCCAGACTGCCTGCGGAAGTCGAATTTCCGCGAAGTAGAGATGCAGAAGTAAAAACACCATTTTTGGCTATGGACAGCCAAAAACTACCCCCGCGCACTCTTTTCCAAGGCCGCGCAAGGAGCCGGGCTTGAAGTTGGGGGTGGGGAGCGACGAAAGTGCGGAGGCCGGCAAAGATTGTTTTGAATGTCGTCCGCCCCCGCCCCCCCAGCGCCTCCGGCCTCCTCGCCGCTACCCCCTGCCTGCCCGATCCGCCCCTCTCACCGGCTTCCTTGGGGCACGGGTTCTCCTGCAGCAGCGCTGGCGGCTACGGCTTCTCGTCCTCCTCATTCGGCCGCTAGCCGCTCTGAGCGCTTTGACAATGCCCGCCCCGCCCCTCTCGCAGACCCTTAGCTGAGAGCGCTTTCGTCCCAGCTGTCAGCGAGGGGGCTGCAGGAGAGGCGGGGCAGGCATTCTCACAGAGAGAGCAACAGACAGAGCAAGATAGAAAGGAGAGAGTGAGAAAGAGAGAGAGAGCAAGAGTGGGGGAGAGTGGAAGGTAGAGAGAGAGAGAGAAATGATAGAAAAAAGGGGAGAAAAAAAGAGAAATGAGAAAATGATTGAAGCAGAGAATGACAGGAAAGAGAGAAAAAGAGAGAGAAGTGACTCTTGGTGATGACGTATGACGTCATCGGGTGGGAAAAACCGTGGTATAGGGGGAAAAACCGCGGAGTATTTTTTAATTAATATTTTTTGAAAAACCGTGGTATAGCCGTTTCGCGAAGTTTGAACCCGCGAAAATCGAGGGATCACTGTATATACATATTAAAAACACAGAAACGTATCAGTGTATTATCAATTTGTGAGTACAATTGTAAGAAGTCTGTTATATATATACAACATATATACCCATCCCTCCCCTGCTGTATCTTTTACAGCATATCTCATTATAAGTTCACGGATATTTGCATCAGCGTAATTATACATATAGAGAAATAATAATAATAATAATAATAATAATAATAATAATAATACAGATTAAAAAAATTATCAACAAATAAGTAAAGTATTATTCATCTATATTTGGATTGATTTTGTATTTTCTTTTATTTTTTGTTTTAACCTTATGTACAGCTATTCTTCTTTCGGTTGTTAACCCAATTATAAAAGTTTTTCCATGTGTCTTTATCTTGCATTTGTTTATCGTTTTTCAGTTTTTGTGTTAGTGTATCATATTCTGCACAGTAAAGTATTTTTTTGATCATATCTCTTTCTATTGGTGGATCTTCTTTTTTCCAATTTTGTACTATAGTGATCCTACTTGCTGTAATTCTGTGTTTACAAAGTGTTTAAGGTTATATTTATTCATATTTCAAATTGAAACACCTGCCCATCTTACAAGAAGTGGCTTTGAGCAGCACATAACAAAGAAATAAAACACTGTATTTTTCAGAATATAAGACGCACCTAGATTTTAGAGGTGGAAAACAAGGAAAAAGAATACAGTGATACCTCGTCATACGAACTTTTCGAGATACGAACCCTGGGGTTTAAGATTTTTTTGCCTCTTCTTCCAAACTTCCAAACCGGTTTAAGATTTTTTTGCCTCTTCTTCCAAACTATTTTCACCTTACAAACCCACTGCCACCACTGGGATGGCAAGCCTCCAGACTTCCATGGCCAGCCGAAGCGCCCGTTTTCATGCTGGTGGGATTCCCCTGAGGCTCCCCTCCATGGGAAACCCCAACTCCGGATTTTGCGATGCTTCAGGGGAATCCCAGAAGGGGGATCCCACCAATGCGGAAACGGGCGCTTCGGCTGGCAACGGAAGTCCGGAGGTGGGGTTTCCCAGCGAGGGGAGCCTCAGCAAAATCACAGCATCGCAAAGCCCACCCATCCTGGCTAGGAGCTCTGCTTCCCTTACTCTTCCAGGTTCTGCGGTGCCGGACAGCTGGTCTTCTGGTTTCTGGCGTGCATGTGCGCATGAAGGCCGGCTGGCCAATGCACATGTATGCACCAGAAACTGAAAGATCATCTTCCCAGTGCACCCATGTGCACTGGGCGGCTGGGTTTTTAGTTTCTGGTGCTCCCACATATCAGAAGACCAGCTGGCCAACACATCAAAACCTGGAAGAGCAACAGGTGATGGATGGCTCATATGCCCAGAGAGATGGCTTTGCTTGCCACTTCTGGAACGTATGCCATAGGTTCGCCATGACAGCCCTATGCTGTCCGAGACCCGAGAAAGGTTTATTAAGGAACATAGAAGACTGACGGCAGAAAAAGACCTCATGGTCCATCTAGTCTGCCCTTATACTATTTCCTGTATTTTATCTTAGGATGGATCTATGTTTATCCCAGGCATGTTTAAATTCAGTTACTGTGGATTTACCAACCACGTCTGCTGGAAGTTTGTTCCAAGGATCTACTACTCTTTCAGTGAAATAATATTTTCTCACGTTGCTTTTAATCTTTCCCCCAACTAACTTCAGATTGTGTCCCCTTGTTCTTGTGTTGCCTTTCCTATTAAAAACACTTCCCTCCTGAACCTTATTTAACCCTTTGACATATTTAAATGTTTCAATCATGTCCCCCCTTTTCCTTCTGTCCTCCAGACTATACAGATTGAGTTCATTAAGTCTTTCCTGATACGTTTTATGATTAAGACCTTCCACCATTCTTGTAGCCCGTCTTTGGACCCATTCAACATGTAAGTCATCTTCCTCAAGAGAAAGTGCCCTCTGACACCACAACTCCCAGATTCCTCAGCTATGACGGGTTGGAGAACATGGATGTCTCCGAGACTGCCTTCTGCCATCCCAAGCGACCGGTGAGGTCCCACAGAGTTGGTCTCCTTAGGGTCTCTTTGACCAAACAATGTCGGCCGGCGGGACCTAGAGGAAGAGTCTTCTCTGTGGGGGGGCCGTCCCTCTGGAATCAGCTCCCCCCCCCCAGATATTCGCACTGCTCCCACCCTCCTTGCCTTCCGAAAAAGCCTAAAATCTCACCTTTGTCGCCAGGTCTGGGGCTGATAGATCTCCCCCCTGAACCAATGAATGTTTTTAGTTGTTGTTGAATGAATGTTAATGGAAGTTTTAAAAATCTTTTAAGGATTTTAAGGATTGCTTTTTTTATGTACAGTATATTAATTGGATTGTTTTATTATTGTTCTTGTATATGTCGTGAGCCGTCCCGAGTCCTCGGAGAGGGGCGGCATACAAATCCAATTAAAATCTTTAAAAAATCTAACATCTCCCACATGATGTCTCTCTCTCCCACTGTCTTTCTACTTCTCACTTCTACCGAGTCTTAGATTCTGTATGCACACATGTTTTTCAGATCCAGCATCTGTTGTTGCACCTGGTATTTCCAGTTTTCCAGAAGTGGATAATGGAGAAGGGAGGTAGAAAACCAGCCAAAGTAACATTCAACGTCTTCACAGATGGCCAATTCCTGACAAAGCCTCAACTTTCTTTTTTCTCGCAGCCGGAAGTATCCCGGATAATTAGCGTAGCTGCATCACAAGCAGCCTCGCAGTATCTAATGCAAAACACTCATCTAGTTAGCTCAATGGGAAGCAACATACAACCCACTTTTTCCTGTCTCCAGCCTGCCAAAGCAATACCCTGCCTGAACTTTTGACAAGATTTAAAATGCATCATCCCGCTATATAGAGTGCTGGGGAGACCCCATTTGGAATACTGTGTTCACCTACAAAAAGATATTGACAAAATTGAACGGGTCCAAAGATGGGCTACAAGAATGGTGGAAGGTCTTAAGCACAAAACGTATCAGGAAAGACTTAATGAACTCAATCTGTATAGTCTGGAGCAGTGGTCCCCAACGTTTTTTCCACCAGGGACCAGTTTCAGCAAGACAATTTTTCTATGGCCCAGTGGGGGCGGAAAGGGGCGTGGTTGGGGGCGGGATTAAGCATGGGGGTGCTGGTCCTCCCCGCCCCTCTTTCCCGCCATCATCCTGTGGCCGGCAGAACCTGCCTCCCAAGCCCTCTTGCCCAGCGGGAGCTAAGCGCTGGAGAGAGGGGGTCAGGCTGGCCCTCCTGCCTCCCCCCAGCCAAAAACGCAAAAGTGCTCTGCGGCAGAAGCCAAAAGAGGCTTGAGCCTCTCGGTCCTTCCCGCCCCTCTGTCCCATCCATCGTCCTGTGGCCGGCAGAACCTGCCTCCCGAGGCCTCTTGCCCGGCGGGAGGCGAAGCGATGGAGGGAGGGGGGCGGCGGCATGAGGGCCGGCAGCTGCTGACTCCACGGACCGGTGCAACATGCCCCGCGGCCCGGTACTGGTCCGCGGCCCGGTGGTTGGGGACCCCTGGTCTGGAGGACAGAAGGAAAAGGGGGGGACATGATCGAAACATTTAAATATGTCAAAGGGTTAAATAAGGTTCAGGAGGGAAGTGTTTTTAATAGGAAAGCGAACACAAGAACAAGGGGACACAATCTGAAGTTAGTTGGGGGAAAGATCAAAAGCAACATGAGAAAATATTATTTTACTGAAAAAGTAGTAGATCCTTGGAACAAACTTCCAGCAGGCGTGGTTGGTAAATCCGCAGCAACTGAATTTAAACATGCCTGGGATAAACATAAATCCATCCTAAGATAAAATACAAAAAATAGTATAAGGGCAGACTAGATGGCTCATGAGGTCTTTTTCTGCCATCAGTCTTCTATGTTTCTATGATGAAATACTGTGCAGGCATGGCAGGGAGCAGAGAAATTCCAAAATATTTTGATATATTTTCATATCCACTAAACCACGCACCTCACTCTGAGCTGTGCATAGATTTCCCTGGGAATGGAAGTAAATATACCACATATGATTCACTTATACTTTTAATAAGGGTGCTAAATTAAAACCAGAAACCATTTTAAGAAAGGGAAACAACATGTAAGTATAAAAAATGGAGTAACTGAGAATGAGAGAGAAACTATCGACCCAATCTTGATGAATTACGGATTTAAAAACAACAACTCATTCTGCAATATCTAGTCAGCCTTCCTCATACACCTCTGGCAGTCTGGAGTTGCTTGGACTACAACCCCCAGAATTCTGTTTGTTATCTTTGTTCCAAAGCAAGGGAGAGCAACTATAGCCTCTTCGCTTGAGCCTGTAGACTTCAACTCCCACAATTCCTAAAACATGAGGGCTCAGGAATTCTTGGGAGATTTTTTCCCCCGGTACGTTTTTTATTTATTTTTATTTTTTACAAACATATCAATGCGCGAACAGTGTGGCCCCTGAATGTCATACATTTTAATACAAATAAAATAGTATTAATCATATTTCTTTCACTTATCTTGCTTATATAATCCTTGTAATAATACACATATTTTTTATTAAATTACCTTTCATTATTTATTCCTTCAATATTTTAATGTCATTTCTATGCCAATTACCCTATTCTAAGTTTCATATCATTTTATACAAACAGAATATTATTAATCATATTTATTACTTTTAACAAGCTTATGTAATTCTAATACTACAAACATTTATGCTAAATTGAAATCTTCCATTATTTACTTTTTCAACTTCATTAGTTATTCAATATTTCAATATCTTATTTTTGTCAATCCCCATATTCTGCATGTCATGCATTTAAATACAAATACAGTATTTTTGATCATATTTGTTACATTTAGTAAACATATACCGTACCTATTCATATTGAATTATCTTTCATTATTTATTTAATCCAATAGTTTGATATAGTTTTTATGCCAGTCACCATATTATTTAAGTATACTTAGTAATACCATCATTCAAATTGTAATTTCCATTCTTACTATTACTTCTCCTTATTACCATATTTTTTGGAGTATAAAACGCACTGGAGTGTAAGACACCACTAGATTTTAGAGGAGGAAGACAAGGAAAATAGTATTCTGAACCAAACGGTATAGTAAAACATTATTTAATAAAATACCAGTGTAGCAGAATATTTTTTACAATCATGTATACTTTTTGCAAACTTCAAACTTGACAGCTTTAAGACTTTTGGACTTCAATTCCCAGGATTCCTCCTCCAAGTCATGCTAGCTCAGGAAAGGCAGTTGAAGTCCACAAGTCTTAAACTTGCCCAATTTGAAGACCCTTGCACCCCTAACCCCTAACCTAGGGGTTTTCAAACATGACAGCTTTAAGACTGGTGGACTTCAACTCCCAGAATTCCACCTCCAGGCATGCCAGATGGGGTAATTAGAAGGCAAAACCACTCCCGTTTTTGCAAAAAACACCCCAGGTTTTGCCCATTCTTTTTGCAAAAGGATATGTTTTTGCCTTTCCCCACCCCTTAGGAGCACTCTGCAGGCTTCCCAAATTCTCTGCACATGCCATTTTTGCAAAAAATTGGCCAATTTTTCCCCAAATTGGGAAGCAGGGGCAGGGCTTTGGGAAGCCAAAAATGGCTGTATTTGGTGTACTTTTAAGACGCATCATTTCTATCCCCTTTATTGAGGCAAAAATACTCCAAAAATACAGTATATAAAAATGTGTATTTTATTAATCCCCCTCTCTCTAGTTTCCATCCCTATTCTAACTTTGATTATGCCACTATTACATTTAAACATACAGTGTTTCCTCGATTTTCACAGGTTCGAACTTCGCGAAGTCTATACCACGGTTTTTCAAAAAATATTAATTAAAAAAAATACTTCACTGGTTTTTTTCTATACCACATTTTTTCCCACCCGATGACGTCATACGTCATCACCAAACTAATAATTTTTGCAAATAAATAACAAAAAATAATAATTATTGTTAATAAATAATTATGTTTATAAATACAGTGGAACCCCGACATAAGAGCTGCTCTACTTAAGAGCAACTCGAGATAAGAGCTGGGAGGGGAGAGATATTTTTGTTCTACTTACAAGCCCAAATTCGAGATACAAGCGCCAAGGAGCTGTCTCCTGAAGCCAAACGCTAACTTCCGCGTTCGGCTTCAGGAGACAGCTGCGAAGAGGCGCGCGTGTTTTAAAAGGTTGCAGCCGGCCTGGGGGGCTCGGGGGGGTGCTTGCAGCTTTCTTTCTTGCTCTTTTTCTTTCTCTCTTTTACCTTCCCTTCCTCTATTTCTTATTTTCTTTCTCCTTCCCACCTTCTTCCCTCCCTCCCTCCCTTCACTCATTCCTCTCTTACTCTCCCCTTTCATAAGTTTCCTTGCTTCCTTCCTCTGTTCCTGTCCCTTCCCCCTTTCTTTCTTTCTTTCTTTCTTTCTTGCTCTTTTTCTTTCTCTCTTTTACCTTCCCTTCCTCTATTTCTTCTTTTCTTTCTCCTTCCCACCTTCTTCCCTCCCTCCCTCCCTTCACTCATTCCTCTCTTACTCTCCCCTTTCATAAGTTTCCTTGCTTCCTTCCTCTGTTCCTGTCCCTTCCCTCTTTCCTTCCTTCCTTCCCACCCTCCGTCCATTCATTCACCCATTCCTCTCTTGATCGCTTAAAGCCGGTCCCTGGTGCAAAAAGGGTTGGGGACCTCTGTCCTACAGGATTGGGTGGCAGAGAAGTTGAACATATGTAAATTTAAAAGTTTAAGAAAGTTTACAAGTTAAGTGAAAGAAACTTCATTATTCATTTATATGTACATGTACATTTCTTCATTAAAAACATGTCTTTCTGCATAATTTAGACTAACTTTGTGAGTTTTTTGAGGGCTGGAACCAATTAAAATTATTTACATTAATTCCTATGGGGAAAAGTCGTTCGAGATAAGAGCTGCTCGACTTAAGAGCCCAGGTCCGGAACGAATTAAACTCGTATCTCGAGGTACCACTGTATCAGGATCACTAATTGTCTTATTCAATGGTGAATACCAGTAATAATGGTGAATAAATGGTTAAGGAAATGGGAAATGGTAATTTAGGGGTTTAAAGTGTTAAGGGATACTGTCCATAGCCAAAAATGGTGTATTTACTTCCGCATCTCTACTTCGCGGCAATTCGACTTTTGCGGGTGGTCTCAGAACGGCATCCCCCGCGAAAATCGAGGGAACACTGCATTCCCTTTTTAACCGTCATCTCTTGTGCACATTAAAGTGTTTAATTGTTCGTTTCTTAGCTTGCCTCCCACATTCCTCTCTTATTTCTATCTGCGTCCACATCTTGGCTATTCAGTTTAAACATTTCTTCCCTTCTCTGCTGTCTAGTTTCCAAAGTATCTACTCTTACTCCCAATCTCTCTCCATAAGAATCTTCCTTCCTTTTCTAATTCCCTTAGAATACCCTCCCTTGGCTGGTGTCATTCTTGGAGTTGAGGTCCAAGGTCGTAAAGGGGTCTGTTGCAGAGTCACAGACTTGCAGTCTCCAAAGAACGTTATGTGGATGGAAGATGATGAAAAACATCAGGGCTGAATCAGCGCTTAGGGCTAGGTTGGGAAATTGAAAAATATTATGAATTCCACCAGAACAATGGTGAACCATTTCTGGACTTCTGCCAGGTGGACGCAAGGACAAAGTTGTTCAAACTCAACACAGTGGAGATTTTAAAACCTGAAACAGATCTGGAAGGCACAGGTAGAGAAAAGGCTGATTGAAGGGGAGAAATGGTTAGGAACCTCAAGGTCCAGAAAGCCACAACGATTCTAAGAGAGATTGCTAATGGCCAGATAACTGCAAAGAATATAAATCCTTCCATTCCCCACCATAGAGTCAGAACTGAAACACAGAAACATAGAAGATGGACGGCAGAAAAAGACCTCATGGTCCATCCAGTCTGCCCTTATACTATTTCCTGTATTTTATCTTAGGATGGATATATGTTTATCCCAGACATGTGGATTTACCAACCACGTCTGCTGGAAGTTTGTTCCAAGCATCTACTCTTTCGGTAAAATGATATTTTTTCACATTGTTTCTGGTCTTTCCCAAAACTAACCTCAGATTGTGCCCCCTGGTTCTTGTGTTCACTTTGCTATTAAAAACACAAGTACCACTGACTACTACTACTACTTATCATAGAAACATAGAAACATAGAAGTCTGATGGCAGAAAAAGACCTCATGGTCCATCTAGTCTGCCCTTATACAATTTTCTGTTTATGTTTATTGTTTATTTAGATTTGTATGCCGCCCCTCTCCGCAGACTCGGGGCGGCTATATTTTATCTTAGGATGGATATATGTTTATCACAGGCATGTTTAAATTCAGTTACTGTGGATTTACCAACCACATCTGCTGGAAGTTTGTTCCAAGCATTTATTTTCTCACGTTGCTTCTGATCTTTCCCCCAACTAACCTCAGATTGTGCCCCCTGGTTCTTGTGTTCACTTTGCTATTAAAAACACTTCCCTCCTGAACCTTATTTAACCCTTTAACATATTTAAATGTTTTGATCATGTCTCCCCTTTCTCTTCTGTCCTCCAGACTATGCAGATTGAGTTCATGAAGTCTTTCCTGATAAATTTTAGGCTTAAGACCTTCCACCATTTTTGTAGCCCATCTTTGGACCAGTTCAATTTTATCAGTATCTTTTTGTAGGTGAGGTCTCCAGAACTGAGCACAGTATTTCAAATGTGGTCTCACCAGCGCTCTATACAGCGGGATCACAATCTCCTTCTTCCTGCTTGTTATACCTCTAGCTATGCAGCCAGGCATTCTACTTGCTTTCCCTACTGCCTGGCTGCACTGTTCACCCATTTTGAGACTGTCAGAAATCACTACCCCTAAATCCTTCTCTTCTGAAGTTTTTGCTAAAACAGAACTGCCAATGCAATACTCAGATTGAGGATTCCTTTTCCCCAAGTGCATTATTTTACATTTGGAAACATTAAACTGCAGTTTCCATTGCTTTGACCATTTATCTAGTAAAGCTAAATCATTTACCATATTACAGACCCCTCCAGGAATATCAACCCTATTGCACACTTTAGAGTCATCGGCAAATACATACATACATACATACATACATACATACATACATGATTGCTGGTGTGATGTTAACCTTGGCGATCTACATGGAGCTATCCTTGAAAAGAGTTCAGAGATTGCAGTTAGTCCAGAACGCAGTCGCGCGAGTTATTGTGGGTACACCCACATCACACCAACACCAATTGGTCTCTGGTCACAATTCAAGATATCGTTTATCACCTATAAAGCCCCACATGGCTTAGGAACCGACTATTTACAGGATCGTCTCCTGCCACATACCTCCCAGCAACCGATTAGTGCCCACCGGGTTGGCCTTCTCTGGGACCTGTCGACTAAGCAGTGTCGGTTGGCGAGACCACGGGGGAGGGCCTTCTCTGTGGTGGCCCCAGCTTTTTGGAACCAACTACCCACCAAGGTCCGTACTGCTCTCACCATACTGGCTTTCTGGAAAGCCCTGGCTTTGCTGGCAAGATTGGTGGCTGTGAGAACTTACATCTTTTGACTCTGGCCGAAATAAGTTTTGATTGGTATGTGTGAGATGGTATGATTGCAGGCATTAGATTAAGGGTTTTATACTGTTACTAATTTTATAAATTGATTTTTTACTGTTTTATACTTTTATCATTGTGAGCCGCACATATTACTTCGTGATTGGGCAGCATACAAATCTAAATAGATAGATAGATAGATAGATAGATAGATAGATAGATAGATAGATAGATAGACAGACAGACAGACAGACAGACAGACAGACAGACAGACAGACAGACAGACAATCTATCAATCAATCAATTCTGATCTGAGTGCTGATTGTTGGTGGAGAGGTGCTTGGATATTTTTGTTTCTTTTGGGGCTGGGTGATACATTTCTTTTGCATAAATCTTAATATCTATGTGTCTATTGAAAGCTGATATGTCAGAGTGTCATGCTTCTAAAAATTCACTGGCATTTTTGGATTGGATTGGTCTTGGAAGGGACCTTGTAGATCATCTAGTCCAACCCCTTACCTCCCCCCCCCCAGCAGGAGTTTCAGACAAATGGCAGTCCAATCCCCCTTTGAAAATCTCAAGTGTTGTAGGATGGGCACATTTTCCCAATTGAAACTATGGTTAAATCTGTCTTATATGAGAATCTCTATAGACTTTCGATTAAGGAGATACATTTGTACTACCTGGAATCTTTGTTAAATTCACAAAGCAGTTTCAAATATTTTTCTTTTAAAGGATTGTTTTTTTCGGATAAAAGAGCTTATAAAAACACACACAAAAAACACCCCATCATGTTTATACGAAGTTTTTGGAGTGAAGTTTTTCTCCCTGTGAATCATGGTTGCATTGTTAAAAATAAAAATGCCTTAGTTTTCTACACCCAGAATTGTTAATGTAGTCCAAATAAGAGACAGATGCAAAATGCTGTGAATGTTCATTTTGGCTATTTATGATGTAAGGGGAAAAAAATGAAAACAGAAAAGATAAGCGAAAACAAATAAATTATCAAGGAGCTTTATTCTCATTAGTGCACTATTAAGAACTAGCGATGTATAGTACCTGGATAGTAAGTTAACATTTAACATTGCAAACATTAAACTGCATTATTTTCAGATATGATTGTGTTTGCTGCTTTTCAGTTTTCTTCCGACGTTCTTCATTGGAAAAACTAAGTTCCCAGGAAGAAAACACAAAATTCTTGACTTTTTGCATTTCAGTTCATCCTTTTCTAATTTGAGACTTCCTCTGCTCTAAAGGGATTCTTCTGCAAAACCAGGGATTATATGCTTGGGTGATAGTGGATAAGGACAGCTGGGCTTCATGCATGAAGCAGTAAGTAAGCTGGGAAGAAATTACAAATAAAATGAAACAAATACTGTTTGACTAAAAATCAGGCTATTTGAGGATTTAATCCAACGTTGTTTACTTTGATTATCCAAAAAGAGATAATTCTTCTCTATTTCCTGCTACCCAAAACTTCTCGCCTGCAGGTTGTTGGAACGAAAGCCAGCATTTTCTGTATACCAACTACAGTATTCTTCTTTTTAAATCTTCCCTAATGGTCCTCCATGAATTTTCAAAGGACAACTCAAACCTCATCTTTTGGGCATCTTCTCAGGGTGCAAAGATCATACTTGATCACCGTATCTCAAGTTGGGTGTTCCGATAAAGGCGAGTAGCTCAGGTGTTGAGTTTGGTTGTTTCGTGTAGACATTTCATTACCAAACTAGATAACATTATCAGTGCATTACCTAGGTCGGGTAATGAAACATCAACAAAGAAACAAGCAGGGTCAGAGGACCAAGGACACATCGAGGTGGATGGATAGCTGTCCTTCTAGCAGGGCTACAACTACAGTGATACCTTGTCTTACAAACTTAATTGGTTCCGGGACGAGGTTCTTAAGGTGAAACGTTTGTTTCCCATAGGAATCAATGGAAAAGCGATTAATGCGTGCAAGCCCAAAATTCACCCCTTTTGCCAGCTGAAGCGCCCGTTTTTGCGCTGCTGGGGTTCCCCTGAGGCTCCCCTCCATGGGAAACCCCACCTCTGGACTTCTGTGTTTTTGCGATGCTGCAGACAAATCTCAGCATCGCAAAAACGAGCACTTCACTGGCAATGGAAGTCTGGAGGTGGGGTTTCTCAGCGAAGGGAGCATCAGTGAAATTGCAGCATAGCAAAAACACCGAAGTCCTCGAAACCCCATCTCCGGACCTCTGTGTTTTTGCGATGCTGCGATTTCACTGAGGCTCCCCTCGCTGGGAAACCCCACCTCCGGACTTCCGTTGCCAGCGAAGCGCCTGTTTTTGCACTGCTGGGATTCCCCTGCAGCATCACAAAAACACGGAAGTCCGGAGGTGGGGTTTCCCATGGAGGGGAGCCTCAGGGGAATCCCAGCAGTGCAAAAACAGGTGCTTCACTGGCAACGGAAGTCCAGAGCCAGGGCATCCCAGTGGCGACGGTGGGTTTGTAAGGTGAAAATCGTTTGTAAGAAGAGGCAAAAAAATCTTAAACTCCAGGTTTGTATCTTGAAAAGTTTGTATGACGAGGCGTTTGTAAGACGAGGTATCACTGTATTTTCATTTTAATATGGGTTTCAAATTAAATAAGATATATCTATACACAAGCAGGATTGTTCTCCGTATAATTCAACAATGTTTCTTGGCTTAAATAGCCATTTTTAGATGCCGTCCAGGACATTTAAAGGACTGTAAATTCAGTACTCAAGCCTAAACATTAAGTATAGAAGAACAAATTGGATATGTGGAATACAAAGAACCAGAGCACAATGTGACATACTGGTATTTGGTGTGGAGGACAAGTTCAGTAAATTGTTCAAACAAGAAAAATTAAACAACTCAGGGCTTTGAAGCTCCTTCTGGACATCAGAAGTGGTTTAGATCCGAGGTCTCCAACCTTGGCCACTTGATGAGGTGTGGACTTCAACTCCCAGAATTCCTCAGCCAGCCATGCTGGCTGAGGAATTCTGGGTGTTGAAGTCCACACCTCATCAAGTGGCCAAGGTTGGAGACCTCTGGACTAGATGACTCTCTTTTCTCTGACACAACTGGGTTACTTTTTAAGTTACCACTGTCTTAATTCTTTCCTTTCTTTTCACTCTGGTCCTTATAATTTCAACTGTTCTCTTTTTTCTTTGGATTGAAGAACACAGTATGTCTGAAGGGGAATTGGGATTTGCACTGTGGGAAGTTAGCACCTACCTTAGGAAAATGAGATATTTTAGGGAATATTAAAATATTAAAATTAAATTTCCATTAAAAGGGAGGCAGAAACACAGACCCCACCTCACTATCTTTGTCAATGGACCATTAAGGCCTGGACCAGTCTATTCCACACAACAAAGATCTACCTCCTTCAGACAAAACCATAGTAGAAATTGCGCAAAACCCTTTCATTACATCATCACCCAGCAAGGCTCAACCAAGCCTGGGACTCAGGACAGTCTATGGCAGAGGTCTTCAAACTTGGCAACTTTAAGATTTGTGGACTTCAACTCCCAGAATTCTCCAGCCAACACAGCTGGCTGGAGAATTCTGGGAGTTGAAGTCCACAAGTCTTAAAGTTTCCTAGTTTGGGGACCCCTGGTCTACGGAGTTGCTCCTGCGTGGCCCCATGGGACTCTGACAACCAATCAGAACTCGAGTTCAGATTCAAAATCCAACAGCGGGCATAAAACCCAGGCACTCCCAGCATCTCTTCCCTTTTCTGTCCAGGACCTCTAACCCTATGATCCTGTTCATCATCAAAACCTCTTTCCAATCAACCACCACGTTTCCAATGTCTTTCTCCCCACTTGGAACTGAACCCCCCAAAAAGGATATTTCTTCCAACAGCGCAAAACGAGTTTTAAATTGGTTTACTTGAAGAATGTATTCTTTTTATAAAAAAAAATCAAAATGTGAACATGCGATGTCCTCTCTTTTTTTTTTTAAGTAGACTCCTTTAAAAAAACGGGAGGGGGGGGGGAGACACACCACACTGGTAGCGGAAATTATTATTATTTATTTATTATTTGTTAGACTTGTATGCCGCCCCTCTCCGTAGACTCGGGACGGCTCACAACAGCAATAGAACAATTCATAACAAATCTAATAATATAAAAACATTTTAAAAGCCCCATTATTAATCAGACATACATACAAACATGCCATACATAAATTGTATAGGCCCGGGGGAGATTTATTTATTTATTGGATTTGTATGCCACCCCTCTCCGTAGACTCGGGGAGGCATACATATCTTAATTCCCCTATGCCTGGCAGCAAAGGTGGGTTTTAAGGAGTTTACGGAAGGCAAGGAGGGTGGGGGCAGTTCTAATCTCCGGGGGGAGCTGGTTCCAGAGAGTCGGGGCCACCACAGAGAAGGCTCTTCCCCTGGGACCCGCCAAACAACATTGTTTAGTTGACGGGACCCGGAGAAGGTCAACTCTGTGGGACCTAATCGGACATTGGGATTCGTGCAGCAGAAGGCGGTCCCGGAGATATTCTGGTCCGATGCAATGAAGGGAAATGGGGTTGTGCATGCATTGGAGTGACGCATGCATGCGTGAGATTACAGTGATTTTGGGTGGGTTTTTTTTTTTACTTCTGTGCATGCGTGGAACCAAAAAAATTCACTGACATTTCGCACGTATGCACCATCTTCTCGTGAGATTTGCTTCCTGCGCAGAAGCCAAATCTTGCTCTGATGCGCGCATGCACGCTGTATAACCGCTGTATAACAGGGACAGCCTCCTGCTGCACGAAGCCCAGCGACCAGTTAGGTCCCACAGAGTGGGTCTTCTCCGGGTCCCGTCGACTAAACAATGCCGCTTGGCGGGACCCAGGGGAAGAGCCTTCTCTGTGGCGGCCCCGGCCCTCTGGAACTAACTCCCCCCAGAGATTAGAATTGCCCCCACCCTCCTTGCCTTTCGTAAGCTTCTTAAAACCCACCTCTGCCGCCAGGCATGGGGGAATTGAGATACTCTTTCCCCCTAGGCCTTTACAATTTTATGCATGGTATGTCTGTATGTATGTTTGGTTTTTATATTAATGGGTTTTTAATCGTTTTTACTATTGGATTATTATTGTACGCTGTCTTATTATTGCTGTTAGCCGCCCCAAGTCTCCGGAGAGGGGCGGCATACAAATCAAATCAAATCAAATCAAATCAAATAAAAAATAAATAGATAAAATAAACACACAGGTTGCGCGTGGATCAGCACCAGTAGCGGTGCTAAGTTGGACCCACCCACCCCCGCCTGGTTACCAGCTACTGAAGAGAGGAGAGGCAGTGGGGGGGGGGGGAGGAATGTCTCAGGCAGGCAAGTTCCAGAAGCAACAATAATAAATCACACGGCTGGGCCAATGCTCCAAAGGCAATTCTGGGCCTTAACAGTGCATCATTATTGATCCGCGTCTGAAATGCTTGGATTCATTAGCAAAGGCAGGGGCTGGGAGGCAACGTTCAAACACACCACCGCGATAGAAGCAGGAGAGAGGGAGGAGGAGGAGGAGGGAAATGATCCTGGTGTAATGAAGCCACCAGGCAGAGCAGCTCCTCTTTAAAGTAAATGTTCCAAGATTCGATTCTCCGGGTCTCAAATTGCAACACAGACATTTCATCTGAAAGCAGAAAAGTACTAGACATAACACACCAGCAATCTGTATACAAGGGGAGTTTGGGTGGAGGGGAGAAGCCCTCCAGGCAGCCCTCACTTCTGATTTTCCCTTTGAAGCTCATAGCGGGAGGGGGAGGAGAAACCGGACCCAACTGGAGGGTTTTCCACCAACGTTCAAAAATAGTTGTGTGCGAGTTTATCTTCATTTTTTGCAAAACTGGAACTGGAGGTATCACCCCAGTATTCTCACAACTCCAACTGGATTCCCACAGACTAAATGGAGGGGGGGGGGGGGTCTTATTGCTACATTTTCAAGACATGCCACTGAAATTACCTCCTACGCTGGAAATCTCACCTGTTCCAAAAGGCAGGTGTGCAATGCACTCAAAGAGACCCAAGAGGCCAAGATCAGGTGCCTGCAAAGAGGATGTTGACATGTAACAGCATGAGCATAAGCTAAAATTAGTGTAAAATTCTCATGCATGGGTTCCTACTGCTATCTTCCAAACCATGTAAAGTCTGCCCATGATTTATATAAATAACTCACGCCGGCTGCCCACGTTATAGCCGGTAGTTCTATTTTTGCTAATTACATGTTGCCACAAAGTAAATAGATACCTACAGGTTGTCTCTGATGGATGGAAGTGAAGCTCTGACATTTTTCTGCTTTCTCGAATTCTACCAAGCTTCACTTATACAGTATATGTGTGTTCAGTCTCATTTCTCAACAAGGACTAGAGTCTTCCCTTCCTTGTTAAATGCGACAACTAGACAACCAAGTATCAACAGTAGACACCTTCACATTTCTAGGTGCGACCATATCGCAAGATCTAAAATGGATACCTGTTGTGGTTAGCTCTGGCCCAGCTCCTGCCCCAAAGACTGTGGATGTGGGGGAGACATCCACATGCCGCAGGCTTGTTTTGCTCCCGGTGGAATCTGCTGATGAAGGCTCCTCTGACCAAGAAGACATGAGTGACAGGGAGGAGGAGAGTGGGGCAGACAGCTCAGAAGGAGATCAATTATCTAGCTCCTCCTTGGATTCAGAACAAGAGTTAATGATACAGCCACGCATGCGGAGAGCGATGCATAGGCAACAACAACTGATAGATTATTATCAAAGAAAATGAGGCCACCTGTGGTTGGGTGGGGCTGTGGTCATTAGTGAGGCTGCTATAAATAGCAGCCTGTGGGTTTGGCCATTGTGGAGGATTATCTGATCTTTTTGTTTCCTGACTGCTTTACTGACTTTGACCTTTTGTGTGCTGATTTTCCCCTGCTTTGAAACTAAACCAGGGCAAAGTGTGTTTCACTTTGTGAAAGAAGGACTGTGAATTGCCTCACAGCTGCAAGCTAAGTATCACAGAACTGATAAGGGACTTGTACAAATTACCAGTTTGTTTGGAGACCAGTGCTCTTTGCTATACCAAAAGAGGGCTTAGTTTAAGTGAATTTTCATTATAAAGAACATTGTTTTGAATTTTCAAAGGTGTGTGTGTGTCTGAAATTTGTACCTGTGAATTTTTGGGAGGATTCTACCAGAGAGCGCAACAGAACAGATACCTAACATAAAAAACATCATTCAAAAAAAACACAACAAATACTGTTGTTTCTGCACCAACTCAGAAAGCTCAAACTGCCCAAAGAGCTGCTGATACAGTTCTACAGAGGAATTATTGAGTCTGTCATCTCCACCTCTATAACTGTCTGGTTCGGTTCTGCAAGCTAACAAAACAGACATGGACTTAAGAGGATAATTAGAACTGGAGAAAAAAAAACAATTGCTACCAACCTGCCTTCCATTGAGGACCTGCAGACTGCACGAGTCAAAAAGAGGGCGGTGAAAATACACTGCTCAAAAAAAAATAAAGGGAACACTTAAACAACACAATATAACTCCAAGTAAATCAAACTTCTATGAAATCAAACTGTCCACTTAGGAAGCAACACTGATTGACAATCAATTTCATATGCAGTTGTGCATATTTAACTTTGTACAGAACAAAGTATTCAATGAGAATATTATTCATTCAGATCTACGATGTGTTCTTTGAGTGTTGCCTTTATTTTTTTTAAGCAGTATATTTACAGATATCTCACATCCTGGACATAAACTGTTTCAACTCCTACTCTCCAAATGTCACTACAGAGCACTTCACACGAGAACAACTAGATACAAGAACAGTTTTCCCCCCGAAAGCCATCACTCTGCTAAACAAATATTTCCCTCAACACCGTCAAACCATTTACTAAGTCTGCACTACTATTAATCTTCTCATCGTTCCCACCACCCATCTCCTTCCACAAATGAGTGTATGACCGTAACTTTGCTGCTTGTAATCTTACAATTCGTATTGACTTGTTCCTAATATGATTCGATTGCTTATTTGTACCCTGACTTTCATTACGTTTTGTACCTTAAGATTATTGACAAATTTATTCTTTCTTTTATGTACACTGAGAGCATATGCACCAATGACAAATTCCTTGTGTGTCCAATCACACTTGGCCAATAAAAATTCTATTCTAGTCTAATTGTGGTCTAAAATAACATTGAAAAATCATTTATTTCCCCCCTATGCTTCAGTGAAGCTACGCTTGTAAGTGGCTCAGAGGAAGTGTTAAAAATACGATTGACACACAATAGCACAACAAAAACAAAAGAATCAGTGGAATAGTTTTTCAAAAAGATGAACGGTTAAGCCTATATCAGGCAACTTCTACAAGGGACAAATGCAACGTCTTGCATTCCTGGGGTTACTTATAAGTTAACTTATAAGTTAATAATCAAGAGCAGGACGCTTCAGAGACAAAATAGGTCACACGGGTAAGTGAACACATAGCAAAGGAGTGACAGGCAGAGAGGGATATTTGGTAATGACCTTTAAAGCCCTACATGGCTTTGGACCAGACTACCTCCGGAACCGCCTGCTACCGCACGAATCCTAGCGACCGATAAGGACCCACAGAGTTGGCCTTCTCCGGGTCCCGTCGACTAAACAATGTCATTTGGCGGGCCCCAGGGGAAGAGCCTTCTCTGTGGTGGCCCTGGCCCTCTGGAACCAACTCCCCCCGGAGATTAGAATTGCCCCCACCTTCCCTGTCTTTCGTAAACTACTCAAGACTCATTTATACCACCAGGCATGGGGGAGTTTAGATATTCCTTCCTCCTAGGCCATTACAAGTTTTGCATGGTATGTCTGTGTGTATGTTTGGTTTTATAATAAGGGTTTTTAGTTGTTTTATTATTGGATTGTCACATGCTGTTTTTATCATTGTTGTTAGCCACCCTGAGTCTATGGAGAGGGGCAGCATACAAATCCACTAAATAATAATAATAATAATAATAATAATAATAATAATAATAATTATTATTATTATTATTATTATTATTATTATTATTATTATTATTATTATTATTATTATTATTTCTTACAAGATACAGTATATTTTTGCCTGATTCCACCCAGCCAGTGCCACCGATCAATTGTAAATCAGGGTAATGGGTTAGTTCAACAATTATTTTATTTCAGATGTCACTTTCCTACATTTCAAAATGTTTATTGTGGTATGACAAGGTATAACCTGAAGAAGGAGCAACTAACCTTGGCCTTCTGAAAGTTCTCCCCAGTTGGGGGTGAGTGAGTAGGGTGGTCAAGGGGAAGTCTAAGGAAGTACAGTATCTCCGAGACCGCCTTCTGCCGCACGAATCCTAGCGACCGTTTAGGTCCCACAGAGTTGGCCTTCTCCGGGTCCCTTTGACAAAACAATGTCGTCTGGTGGGACCCAGGGGAAGAGCCTTCTCTGTGGCGGCCCCGGCCCTCTGGAACCAACTCCCCCCAGAGATTAGGATTGCCCCCATCCTCCTTGCCTTTCGCAAACTCCTTAAAACCCACCTCTGCCATCAGGTATGGGGAAATTGATTCCCCTGGGCTGTTCCCGCTTTACGTATGATTTGTATGAGACGTATGATTGTTTTTTATATTAAGGGTTTTAAATTGTTTTTAACTATTTGATTTGTACTGTTCTGTTGTTGTGAGCCACCCCGAGTCTTCGGAGAGGGGCGGCATTCAAATCAAGTCAAATCAAATCAAATCAAATCAAATAGTATATTGCTCAAAAAAATAAAGGGAACACTCAAATAACACATCCTAGATCAGAATGAATGAAATATTCTCATTGAATACTTTGTTCTGTACAAAGTTGAATGTGCACAACAGCATGTGAAATTGATTGTCAATCAGTGTTGCTTCCTAAGTGGACAGTTTGATTTCACAGAAGTTTGATTTACTTGGAGTTATGTTGTGTTGTTTTAAGTGTTCCCTTTATTTTTCTTTTCAGCAGTGTATATTTTTTAATTCTCCCGTCAAAGCTTCAAAAAGTTTTTTTTTAATCTTTCTGATTTGAAAGCAAGCTCTACATCAAATATCAGCACACCCAAAAAAGTCTGAAGGCATTTTAAAAAGTTTTTTTTTCTTTCTCTCTCTCTGCCTGAAACAAAAACAAATTGCAATAGATGTGCAACTATCCATTCCCTCTCCCTCCCTTCTCTCTCTCTTTTCTCAGTATAGGAATTATACTCAGTTATAAAGGGGAGGGGGGGAGAGAGGGAAATCCCTCCCTCAATCAGACAAACTTATTATCTGCTGCCTTGTATACCTGACACAACAGTAAAACTGAGCGTGTGTGACCGATTCCCTGGCCCTCCACAATGGGCTGCTTTGTGAGTTTCTAATATCCTTATCTGGCCTGTCTAGACACTCTGACAGCAATTGTCCGTGCGGATGTCGGGAGGCGCTCTGACCTCACTCCTCGCCTGTCCCGGGGAGGATTGGGAGGGGGGGGCGAATAAAAGGCGACAGGAGCCAATTAACTTCACAGTCTAGAGGGCACACCTGGGCCTCTAAGCAACCTGCTGGAGGCCGGGCAGGAAATCAAAGTTACACACACACACACATACAGACACAGATGCCTTATAAGAAAGAAAAATCAACTTGGAAAGCAAGTTTTCCAAAAAAGCAAATAGCACGTTTTAACTTTGGAGCCACCGAGAGGAATACAAGGAATTTGAAATCTGGGGAAAAAAATTGTCCCTTTTGGATATCGGTATTTCATTCAGCGTTGGTGTGTGTGTGTGTGAATGCAGACGTGGAAACAGGCACACAAATGTTTTTTTTAAAAAAACTTCCAGCAGGGAGAGTCTGCGTTCATTAGAAACAGAAGATCGACGGCAGAAAAAGACCTCATGGTCCATCTAGTCTGCCCTTACACTATTTTCCTGTATTTTATCTTAGGGTGGGTATATGTTTATCCCAGGCATGTTTAAATTCAGTTACTGTGGATATACCAACCATGTCTGCTGGAAGTTTGTTCCAAGCATCTACTACTCTTTCAGTAAAATAATATTTTCTCACTTTGCTTCTGATCTTTCCCCCAAATAACCTCAGATGGTGGCCCCTTGTTCTTGTGTTCATTTTCCTATTAAAAACACTTCCCTCCTGAACCTTATTTAACCCTTTCACATATTTCCCTTCTGTCCTCCAGACTACAGATTGAGTTCATTAAGTCTTTCCTGATAAGTTTTATGCTTAAGACCTTCCACCATTTTTGTAGCCCGTCTTTGGACCTGTTTAATTTTATCAATATCTGTTTGTAGGTGAGGTCTCCAGAACTGAGCACAGTGTTCCAAATGTGGTCTCACCAGCGCTGTATACAGCAGAATCACAATCTTACTCTTCCTGCTTGTTATACCTGTTATATTCAAGTGTTTGACTCAAACATTTTATATTCAAGCCACATGAAAATAACTAGAACATAAGAAGAGCCATGCTGAAGGGGCCAAAGCCCATCGAGTCCAGCATTCCGACAGTGGCCCACCAATTGTCCATGGGGATCCTGAGCAGAAAGAGAAGGCAAGACCCTCCCTTTCCTTTGACCATCAACAAATGGTACCCAAGGGAATCCTGCCTCCCTCAATAAACATGGATGCAGCACATGGACATCCATACCACCAATACACTTGGCATCCATTAATGGAGGAAGAGTAAGTCTGAATCCGACCGAACACTTGTAAGAGCTTTTATTAAGACTTACAAAGTGGCGCTCAAGGTGGCAGGATGCACGTATCTTGCCGCCTTGATTGCATCAACGGAATCCCGCCCGGCCGCTCTGTTTAGGGTGACCTGCTCCCTTCTTAACCAGGGGGGAGTTGGGGAGCCCTTGCAGAGTAGTGCCGAGGATTTTAACACGTTTTTCGCTGATAAAATCGCTCGGATCCGGGCAGACCTCGACTCCAATTGGAAAACAGAGTCGACTGACAACGAGTCATTTGAAGTGACTGGGGCCTGTACTTGTCCACCTGTCTGGGAAGAGTTTGATCTGGTGACACCCAATGAAGTGGACAAGGTCATTGGAGCTGTGAGTTCCGCCACCTGTTTGCTGGATCCGTGTCCCTCCTGGCTGGTTTCTAAACAATGTCGTTTGGCGGGACCCAGGGGAACAGCCTTCTCTGTGGCGGCCCCGGCCCTTTGGAACCAACTCCCCCCGGAGATTAGAATTGCCCCCATCCTCCTTGCCTTTCGTAAGCTTCTTAAAACCCACCTCTGCCGTCAGGCATGGGGGAACTGAGATATTCTTTCCCCCTAGGCCTTACAATTTACGCATGGTATGTTTGTATGTATGTTTGGTTTTATAATAAGGGTTTTTTTTAGTTGTTTAGTATTGGATTGTTACATGCTGTTTTTTGTCACTGTTGTTAGCCGCCCCGAGTCTGCGGAGATGGGCGGCATACAAATCCAATAAATAAATAAATCTGTCCAATCCTGCCTTGAAGCTATCCAGATTGACAGCTGTCACGACCTCTTCTGGAAGTGAAGCCCATAAACCAACGACCCTCTGGGTGAAGAAATATTTCCCTTTATTTGTCCTCACCTTCTTACTTATGAGCTTTATGGAATGCCTCTAAACTTTGCTTAATATTTGTAGACGAGCCGACAGCAGATGCAAAGGATTTTTTCCAACCCGTTCCTCTTTGGCTTTGTTGAAGATTAAGCCATGGTTTCTCCACCACCACTACCCAGCCAACCCCCCACCTTCCATGTCCCCTCGAGCATTTCCAAGTCGGATAGTCCGGGGGACATATACAGGACATTCAAACGGCAAAGAAATCCTTCAACAAGAGAAAGGAATTGGGGTGGGGGTGGGGGGGTTCTTTCTTTCTTTCTTCTTCCTTTAAAGCTTTAGGATGCAGGATAATGCCCAAGACGCAATAAACCAAGAGTCCGCTTAGCCTCCCTCAAACCGGGAAGGATTTACAAAGATTGTTTAATTGATTTTTTTTGTCTATTAAAATGCAGATCACACTGTCTGGAACTCAGAAACTCAGACACAGGTCTTTGTGTCCACTCAGCTCCATGAAGTCTTGTCTGCCAGAGGCACAATGCTTGAGTTGCATGCGTTCAAAGGCAGGCTAGACCCTTTCTTTTGTCTGGGCCTCTTCAGGCTGGGGACAGAATTGTGTGCAGTTTGTTGCACACAAACATGCTCGGGGGAAACTGCAGGCCGGGAGGGGAGAAAGAGGGTGGTGGTGGTTGTTGTTTTTTTAAAAGAAAAGAACGAACAAGTCGAAGTTTCTCTTTTAAATTAGGCAGAAACTCAAGGAAACCCAACAATTCTTTCACAAGCTTACTACTTTTAGTAGGTAGCCTTGACTTCTAAGGGAAATGTGCACTGAATTGCAGCCACAAATCAGTTAAAGGAGGGGAGAAGAAAATGGAAGAATTAAGGAAATGCTCCTAATTAATTAGACCAATGTTTCCCAACCTTGGCAACTTGGAGATATTTGGACTTCAACTCCCAGAATCCCCCAGCCAGCGAATGCTGGCTGGGGAATTCTGGGATTTGAAGTCCAAATATCTCCAAGTTGCCAAGGTTGGGAAACACTGAAATACACAGCCGTTTATTTATTTATTTATTTATTCATTCATTCATTCATTCATTCATTCATTCATTCATTCATTCATTCATTCATTCATTCATTTATTATTTTGTGCAGCCCTTCTCTTTAGACCCAGGGCGGCCTACACCATATCAGCAATCGCACTTTTTAACAGAGCCAGCATATTGCCCCCACAATTCGGGTCCTCATTTTATCCAAGGATGAAAGGATGGAAGAACTGGGGTGGCGCAGCAGGTAGAATGCTGTACTGCAGGTCATTGAAGCTGACTGTAGATCTGTAGGTCAGCAGTTCAAATCTCATCACCGGCTCAAGGTTGACTCAGCCTTCTATCCTTCCAAGGTGGGTAAAATGAGGACACAGATTGTGGGGGTAATATATGCCTGCTCTGTTAAAAAGTGCTATTGCTAACATGTTGTAAGCCGCCCTGAGTCTAAGGAGAAGGGCGGCCTTTTAAAAAAAATCGAATAAATAAATAAATAAATAAGTAAATAAGTAAGTAAGTAAGTAAGTAAAGAAAGAAAGAAAGAAAGAAAGAAATAAAATGGAAGGCTGAGTCAACCTTGAGCTGGGGATGAGATTTGAACCGCTGACCTGCAGTCAGCTTCAATGGCCTGCAGTACTGCACTCTACCTGCTGCGCCACCTCGGCTCTTTAAAATATCAAGTCTTCCAAAATCATTGAAGAAATACAAATGTGAAGAAGTATCCAGTATTCCTCCTACCCTCACGCAGGGAGGAATGAGGAAGACAGAGGGGAGGCCCAGCCAGCAATAGCAATAACGCCAGCATTGGGCTGCAGCATGAATGGTCCGATACACCAGTGTTTCCCAACCTTGGCAACTTGAAGATATTTGGACTTCAACTCCCAGAATTCCCCAGCCAGCATTCGCTGGCTGGGGAATTCTAGGAGTTGAAGTCCAAATATCTTCAAGTTGCCAAGGTTGGGAAACACTGCGATACGCCATCCCAGGAGGAAAAATTGAGATTTGCATGCGTTTCCGCATCCCCAACGGGTGCATGCACGCGTCCGCATGAGATTCAGCTTCTGCGCATGCGCAGGAAGTGAAATCTCGTGTGAGGATGCTTGTGTGCGAGAGATTTCACTGATTTTGGTGGGTTTTTTGCTTCCACGCATGCATGGAAGCAAAGAAATCGCCGAAAATCGGTGAAATCTGTCACACGTGAGATTTCCCTTCCTGCACATGTGCAGAATCTCACACCGATGCCCATGCGCCCGTCATTGGGAGCACACTAATAGCACTGGCGACGGGGAGCCTTCACTGAAGAATATGATGCACATCCTGCGCTCCACAGTTCTCACATAGGACGTTCTCAGCAAGAAGAAGGAAGATGTTTAATCCAGCACACCATTTCTCATTATGGTGAACAAGGTGCTTCTGGAAGGACCATGGTTAAATTACTCCATTAACTTTGCCTGTCGCCTACTCTTTGCCCAACACAGTCATCCACACCAGAATCTCAGCTGTCAGTTATCCGTATCAGAACCTTAGCTGTCAGTTTAAAAAGGAAGCTATCAAAAGTCCTGGCATGCAAGTTTCTTTTTTTATTTTAATAAATGATCTTTATTAAATATATACTTTAAAAAACATAAGAAAAACAAGACTTAACTAAGGTACATATAATGCTTAATAACCCGATCATACGTATCATATTCAAACAAAGACAGAAGAAAATTAAAAAAGACGTAGTGAAAAGACGTAATAGAGAAAGGAAGGAAGGAAAGAAGGAAAGAAAGAAGGAAGGAAGGAAGGAAGTTATAGAAATGAGAGGGGGAGAAGGGGAGGGTGCAGGCTATTTAGCTGGCAATTCAGTAATATACGACCTGTGGTTTAAATGTGTAGTTGGAATAAATTTCCCTTCGCTTTTATTTGCTCGTAGTGTAGTACTAATTATTTTTAAATAAATATAAATAATGCATATCTATGCATGCAAGTTTCAAGCCCTTAAGGGTCGCCTGAAATGTGGAAGAATGTGGCTCATGCTTAAAAGCGGGAAACCTATCTCTGAGGTAAATTTCTTTAAAGATGGAGGCTCTACACGTACTTTTCATAGCTGATAGCTTCTGAGAGTCAGGAATTACAGAATTCTAAAGCCTACCTCCCACCAATCTCTTTATACCAATCATGGCTTTACCGCCCCTGTTTTCCCTTTTTTAAAACTGAAAAGTTTCAAAAACACTATCTCAGGGGTATCAAACTCAATTTCACTGAGGGCCACATCAGGGTTGTGTTGGATCTGGGGGGGGGGGGGGCATAGCGAGGGATGGCTTGCCAGCTCAACGTCACTCCTCTTGGGGGCACGTGTGGTGGCCCAAATGCTCTGCCATTGAAAAACAGACTCCCAAGCTCCGTTTTTGGCTGGCATGGGCTCCTGCAACCCTCTCCCAGTGAAAGTGGAGCTTGGGAGGCAGTGATAATAATAATAATATTAATAATATTAATTATTGGGTGAGATCATCCAAGGACATGGGGTGAGGTATCATCAATATGCCGATGATACCCAGCTTTACATCTCCACCCCATGCCCAGTCAACGAAGCGGTGGAAGTGATGTGCCGGTGTCTGGAGGCTGTTGGGGCCTGGATGGGTGTCAACAGACTCAAGCTCAACCCAGATAAGAGGGAGTGGCTGTGGGTTTTGCCTCCCAAGGACAATTCCATCTGTCCGTCCATTACCCTGGGGGGGGGGGAATTATTGACCCCCTCAGAGAGGGTCCGCAACTTGGGCGTCCTCCTCGATCCACAGCTCACATTAGAGAACCATCTCTCAGCTGTGGCGAGGGGGGCGTTTGCCCAGGTTCGCCTGGTGCACCAGTTGCGGCCCTATCTGGACCGGGACTCACTGCTCACAGTCACTCATGCCCTCATCACCTCCAGATTCGACTACTGTAATGCTCTCTACATGGGGCTACCTTTGAAAAGTGTTCGGAAACTTCAGATCGTGCAGAATGCAGCTGCGAGAGCAGTCATGGGCTTACCTAGGTATGCCCAGGTTACATCATCACTCCGCAGTCTGCATTGGCTGCCGATCAATTTCCGGTCACAATTCAAAGTGTTGGTTATGACCTTTAAAGCCCTTCATGGCATCGGACCAGAATATCTCCGAGACCGCCTGCTGCCGCACGAATCCCAGCGACCGATTAGGTCCCACAGAGTGGGCCTTCTCCGGGTCCCGTCAACTAAACAATGTCGGTTGGCGGGCCCCAGGGGAAGAGCCTTCTCTGTGGCGGCCCCGGCTCTCTGGAACCAACTCCCCCCGGAGATTAGAACTGCCCCTACTCTCCCTGCCTTCCGTAAAGTTCTTAAAACCCACCTTTGTCGTCAGGCATGGGGGAACTGAAACACCTCCCCCGGCCACGTACAATTTATGTATGGTATGTTTGTGTGTGTGCTTGTTAATATAGTGGGGTTCTTTTTAAAACTATTTTAAATACTTAAATTTATTGAATCTATTTGGATTTGTACGATTGTTTATATTTTTGTTGTGAGCCGCCCCGAGTTCGCGGAGAGGGGCGGCATACAAATCTAAATAATAAATAAATAAATAAATAAATGATAAATAATAATTTATTAGATTTGTATGCCGCCCCTCTCCGGAGACTCGGAGCGGCTCACAACAATTACAATATAACAAATCCAATAATAAAAAGACATCTAAAAGCCCTTCATTAAAACCATATATAAACTATGTGGGCCCAGGGGTGTCTCAGTTACCCCATGCCTGGCGACATAGGTGGGTCTTCAGTAACGTACGAAAGGCAAGGAGGGTGGGGGTGGTTGTAATCTCCGGGGGGGAGTTGATTCCAGAGGGCCAGGGCCGCCACAGAGAAGGCTCTTCCCCTGGGGCCCTCCAGACAACATTGTTTAATTGACGTGACCCGAGAAGGCCAACTCCATGGTACCTTATCGGTCGCTGGGATTCGTGCGGCAGAAGATGGTTCCGAAGGTATTCTAGTCCGATGCCATGTAGGGCTTTATAGGTCATTACCAACACTTTGAATAGTGACCAGAAACTGATCAGCAGCCAGTGCAAGCCGCGGAGTGTTGACGATACGTGGGCAAACCTAGGAAGCCCCACTATAGCTCTCGCGGCCGCATTCTGCACGATCTGAAGTTTCCAAACACTCTTCAAAGGTAGCTGATGGGCTGCTGCCCTTATCGGAGGGGGTGTGATGCAGTGGGGGTAGTACGTTTATGCACTATTTATTGAGCATTAATAGGGTTTTTTTATTGTCCTTCCTTCTCAAATACCTTAGTATGATCCTTAATTACTTTTAAAATAGGAAAACATTAAATGGTATGTTTTTACCCATAATCATTTTAATCATTATCTAGAACTGAACTTTTTTTATAACAATTAAAGAAAATTGAGCTACTTGCCTAATCTGTTATCATACTGAACCTTGTGGGTTCAGTACAACACCTTAAAATGTTACTGTGCTCCTCAACAAATAATGGTGTCTATCATTTGTCCTTTTTGTGGCTACTCAAATAATGTGGCTATTCAAATAAAGATTTAATGAACTCAATCTGTATAGTCTGGAGGACAGAAGGGAAAGGATAGACATGATCGAAATATTTTAATATGTTAAAGGGTTAAATAAGATTCAGGATGGAAGTGTTTTTAATAGGAAAGTGAAAACAAGAATGAGGGGGCACAATCCGAGGTTAGTTGGGGGAAAGATCAGAAGCAACGTGATAAAATATTATTTTACTGAAAGAGTAGTAGATACTTGGAACAAACTTCCAGCAGACGTGGTTGGCAAATACACAGTAACTGAATTTAAACATTCCTGGGATAAACAAATATCCATCCTAAGATAAAATACAAGAAATAGTATAAGGGCAGACTAAATGAACCATGAGGTCTTTTTCTGCTGTCAATCATCTATGTTTCTATGTGACTTAATAGAAACATAGAAGACTGACGGCAGAAAAAGACCTCATGGTCCATCTAGTCTGCCCTTATACTATTTCCTGTATTTTATCTTACAATGGATATACCTGTATGTTTATCCCAGGCATGTTTAAATTCAGTTACTGTGGATTTACCAACCACGTCTGCTGGACGTTTGTTCCAAGGATCTACTACTCTTTCAGTAAAATAATATTTTCTCATGTTGCCTTTGATCTTTCCCCCAACTAACTTCAGATTGTGTCCCCTTGTTCTTGTGTTCACTTTCCTATTAAAAACACTTCCCTCCTGAACCCTATTTAACCCTTTAACATATTTAAATGTTTCGATCATGTCCTCAACTGAAAGAGTCCAAGCACCTATTTGAAAACATATCTTGGTTGGTAAGCCACTCCCACCCAATCACATGACCTTTAAGTCATCCCCAGTCACATGATTGTCAAGCCACTCCCACCTGGTCACATGATCATCAAGCTATACTCACACAATAAGCCACGCCCACAGTGAGGTAGTAAAAAAAAAATTGCAGCCCTTCTCTGTTGGGGAGATGCTCGCGTGTGGCCCTCCCAAGCTCAATTTTCAATGGCAGAGGGTTGAAGGAGCCCGTCCTTGAAGGCAGAAGCACTGCAGGCTGGTCCTTCGCTGTTTCCATGGCAGCCTCGCGGGCCAGATCTAAGTACCCCGTGATTGAATCCGGCCCCCGGGCCGTGAGCTTGACACCGCTGTACTAGCTTGTCCTTCAATGCATCAACTGCCTGGTTTGATCATACATTTTTTGCCCCTTCCATAACTCTACTACTATGTGTCCTTCAAAATGAAACCAACCAGAATTGTGTGACCTTCAGTTTGTGTTTAAGAGACAGTTAGATCTGGGATTCTTCTGGCAGCCTCTGAAACCAGGGAGAATCCTCACCAACTCCAAGATTTATTTTACGCTGTACTTTATAAACAAAACTTTCAGAGCGATGTGCCATTACAAATGCACGTATATCAAAAATCATTTTAAAAGGAAGCATTTGATCATTAGTCAACAGGAGAAGAGAAATCACCAAACTCTTCAAAAAAAATGCCTGCCGGGGTAAAAATGTCATCTTAAGTAATTAAGTAATAGCTCCAAAGAATAACATCTCTATCACCAGCACACTTATGCAAGTTTGGGCAAATTTTAAACCTATTCAAATCCCTTTTTAAAATCCCCTACAATTAACTAAGGCAAACAATCTTATATATACTTCCCTAGATAGCAAGCCGCTTTGAATCCTGGAAAAATTACTTTCCAATGAAATATATACCCTATTTTCTCCAAAATAAAACATCCCCTGATAATAAACCCAATCGGGCTTTTGACGGCATGGCAATAAGGCCAAGTGCTTATGTCAGGGTTCAAAAAATATACTGCTCAAAAAAATAAAGGGAACACTGAAATAACAAATTCTGGGTCAGAATGAATGAAATATTCTCATTGAATACTTTGTTCTGTACAAAACTGAATGTGCACAACAGCATGTGAAATTGACTGTCAATCAGTGTTGCTTCCTAGGTGGATAGTTTGATTTCACAAAAGTTTGATTTACTTGGAGTTATATTGTGCTGTTTAAGTGTTCCCTTTATTTTTTTGAGCAGTGTATATAAGACGGTATTATTTTCGGGAAAACACGGGTATAAAAACAGGGCTGCGTGACCACACACATGCCAAAAAACAAGCCTGGATATTATTATTATTATTATTATTATTATTATTATTATTAATTAGATTTGTATGCCGCCCCTCTCCGAGGACTCGGAGTGGCTCACAACATGAAAAAACAGTACAAATCCAATATTTTAAAAACAGTTTAAAACCCTTAACATGAAGACAATCATACATCTCATGCAGACCATACATAAAGTGGAAACGGCCCAGGGGAATCAATTTCCCCATGCCTGACGGCAGAGGTGGGTTTTGAGGAGTTTGCAAATGGCAAGGAGGGTGGGGGTAGTCCTAATCTCCGGGGGGAGTTGATTCCAGAGGGTTGGGGCCGCCACAGAGAAGGCTCTTCCCCTGGGTCCCTCCAGACGACATTGTTTCGTCGACGGGACCCGGAGAAGGCCGACTCTGTGGGACCTAACTGGTCGCTGGGATTCGTGCGGCAGAAGGCGGTCCCGGAGATAGATAAATAAATAAATATGTAATTAATAAATAAATAAATATTCAATAAATAAATAAATAAATAAATAAATAAAGAAAGAAAGAAAGAAAGAAAGAAAGAAAGATGTGTTGACTTAATTTACAAAATTAAAATCAACTCGGCACAATATTTGCACTTTACAGTACAGTGTTCCCTTGGGTTCAAACTTTGCGAAAAGTCTATACCAGGGTTTTTCAAAAATATTAATTAAAAAAATACTTCACGGGTTTTTTCCCTATACCAAGGTTTTTCCTGCCCGATGACGTCATATGTCATCGCCAAACTTTCATCCGCCTTTAATAGATATTTTTTTAATAAACTTTAATAAATAAACATTGTGAGTAATAATCTAAATGGTTGCTAACGGAATGGGAAATTGTAATTTAGGGGTTTAAAGTGTTAAGGGAAGGCTTGTGATACTGTTCATAGCCAAAAATAGTATATTTACTTCCGCATCTCTACTTCGCGGAAATTCGACTTTCGCGGGTGGTCTTGGAACGCATCCCCCGCGAAAATCGAGGGAACACTGTAATAGAAAAGGCATCTAATATGGTCTCCAAAGTTGTGATAATACAAAGTATTCAATGAACACTCTTCTCTTTCACAATGGACGCTGGTAGCCACGATTATCTTAACTGAGCCTCACTTCCACCCTGGAGACAGTGATGGTCCGTATCAAACACAACTAGCTGCTTTAAAAAAAAACACCACCAAGGAGGAAACACAAAACATAGACAGCTGCAAGCCAGACATCTGGCTTGCCATTAGTTGGCAGCAATTGATTAGAGTTGGGGAGGGTTAATTTAAAAGCATTTGAGGAGAGTATTCCCAGAGCTCCAAACTCACAAGTGTGTGTGGGGGACTGGCAACCAGATGGGGTAACATAGAAATAGAAGAAACATAGAAGACTGAAGGCAGATCATATACTATTTCCCGTATTTTATCTTACAATGGATATATGTTTATCCCAGGCATGTTTAAATTCAGTTACTGTGGATTTATCTACCACGTCTGCTGGAAGTTTGTTCCAAGGATCTACTACTCTTTCAGTAAAATCATATTTTCTCATGTTGCTTTTGATCTTTCCCCAACTAACTTCAGATTGCGTCCCCTTGTTCTTGTGTTCACTTTCCTATTAAAAACAGTTCCCTCCTGAACCCTATTTAACCCTTTAACATATTTAAATGTTTCGATCATGTCCCCCCTTTTCCTTCTGTCTTCCAGACTATACAGATTGAGTTCATTTCCTGATACGTTTTATACCTAAGACCTTCCACCATTCTTGTAGCCCGTCTTTGGACCCGTTCAATTTTGTCAATATCTTTTTGTAGGTGAGGTCTCCAGAACTGAACACAGTACTCCAAATGTGGTCTCACCAGCGCTCTATACAAGGGGATCACAAACTCCTTCTTCCTGCTTGTTATACCTCTAGCTATGCAGCCAAGCATCCTACTTGCTTTTCCTACCGCCCGACCACACTGTTCACCCATTTTGAGACTGTCAGAAATCACTACCCCTAAATCCTTCTCTTCTGAAGTTTTTCCTAACACAGAACTGCCAATGCAATGGGTAAGAGTTACTTCTTAGGTGACTGGATGAGCTTGGCTGAAATGCTATTTTCAGGGCGGATCACATTCAGCTCCAGAGTTTCACCTCATAACATATAACATAGCCAGCTAAAAAAGAAAGGAGAAAGCTTACCCGACACAAATTCCTAATTCTTATGGGCAGCCCCGCGCACAGAATGCTAACCCTGGGAGATCTCTGCTGCATATAAAGCCCTATTTTTACTGCCCTATTTGCAAATAAAATAAAATAAAATGGATTGAATGATTTAATGCCTCTTGAGAATTTCAGAAGCTAGAAGGATAAGTAGTGGAAACTGAAGGCAAACAAGACCGTTTGGAGTCCATCTCTTAGTCAAACAGACAAACTGTTCTGTCTTAGTGCCGAGCCCCAATAATCAGATTCACACAAATTGTCTAACTAATAAAAGGATTTAATGTTTACAAAAGTCTCAGTCTTGTAAGAGGCTTTTCAAAGGGAGAAGCAAATGTAGTCTTATCGGTTGGCCAAAATCCCAAAGCGAAGATAAACATGGTAATAATTACCAGCTGCAGCAAGAGTTCCAAGGCATAGTTTTCAGAAATTAACTGGAAGACTGAAGCTCATTAGCAAAGCTAAGAATGTGCTCTTTTTGCAACACGAACTGAATTCAAGAGTCAAGATGAGATCATTCCAAAATGAACGACGTTGTTTTCTGCAACAAGGCGGAGCATGCCTGATCCTTAAATAGTGTGAGGGTGTGACCCAATAGCCAACAATACTACTCATGGGTCAATATCCTCTTAGCCAACCATTCTTTTCTCTTAAATGCCCTCCAAACTCTGGCATCTAGAAGAGGCTCCTCCTTATTCCTTGAGTAACTCAGCATAGGAAATGCTAAATCATTCTAGACAGGAAGTGCAGAAGGCTCTGGTTGTTCTGACTCCGACCCATCATCAATTTCACTGTCACTCTCAGGTACCAGCAATACAGGACTCCTGCATCGCCCCTCTACAGTCTCTGCGTCCTCGGAGTCCATAACTATTTGCGCAGGACACGAGTGAACCATCACCACAAACACACATTTTTTTAATGGCAGGACCATGGGAATTTGAGGGATTATTATAATCAGGTATGTTGGCAAAAGATTTCAGGAGGAAAAACATGGCACAAAAACCCACCCTTCCCCTCTTGAACACCAAGACCAGGAAAGGGGAGAGGGGCGGCATACAAATCTAATTATTATTATTATTAAGAAGGAGAAGGAGAAGGAGAAGGAGAAGAAGAAGAAGAAGAAGAAAGAAAGAAAGAAAGAAAGAAAGAAAGAAAGAAAGAAAGAAAGAAAAGAAAGAAAAGAACAGGATTTACATCCAGGATAGAAAAGAAAAACAAGATGACAATTTGTGGTGGGTGGGAGATGGAGGGTGTAGAGGGTGTTCAGGAAAAAATATCTTAAACTTTAAAATAGAGCCTGGAATAGAGACAAGTTGGTGTAGTCGTAAATTTGAAAGATGCTCAGAATTCACCAAGAAAGAAATGTGTATTGGGAAAAAGGAACAACTGAGGACATTTCCAAGAAGGAACTATGCAAAATTAATCACAACAGAACCACAGAATTGGAAGGGACCTTGGAGGTGCTCCAGCCTAACCCTCTGCTCAGGCAGGATACCCTATACCAGTGATGGCAAACCTATGGCACAGGTGCCACAGGTGGCACACGGAGCCATATCTGCTGGCATGTGAGCTGTTGCCCTAGCTCAGCTCCAACGTGCATGTGTTTGCCGGCCAGCTTAATTTTGGCTCGTACAGAGGCTCTGAAAAGGTGGTTTTAGCTTCCAGAGAGTCTCTGGAGGGAGAAAGCCAAAGACCCTCTAGGTCAGGGGTGTCAAACTGGCAGTCCATGGTCCAGATGTGTCACGTGCAGGCCACGCCCATCCCAGCTCTGCAAAATGTCACGTGATGGCAACGTGATGCGGCGAGTTTGACACTCATATGCTCCTGATCATTCTTGGTTGCCCTACAACTCTCACAGCCGACAGCAGCTGTCTGCTAGAAATTGTCATGCATTTTGCTTGCTTTGAAAATGATTTGGAAGATGTATCTTGGAACGTACTGAAAGGACGGCTCTCTCTTGCTGTTCTTGAATACAGCCACACTTTTTTCATGCTCACAGGAAAAGCTGAAAAAAGTTGGGCCGCTTTCACAAACAGCCCCAAAACAATGCTCTGCAGTCAGGTGGTAGAGAACGCAAGTAGGATGTTTGGCTGCATAGCTAGAGGTATAACAAGCAGGAAGAGGGAGATTATGATCCCGCTATATAGAATGCTGGTGAGACCACATTTGGAATACTGTGTTCAGTTCTGGAGACCTCACCTACAAAAAGATATGGATAAAATTGAACGGGTCCAAAGACGGGCTACAAGAATGGTGGAAGGTCTTAAGCATAAAACGTATAAGGAAAGACTTCATGAACTCAATCTGTAGAGTCTGGAGGACAGAAGGAAAAGCGGGGACATGATCGAAACATTTAAATATATTAAAGGGTTAAATAAGGTCCAGGAGGGAAGTGTTTTTAATAGGAAAGTGAACACAAGAACAAGGGGACACAATCTGAAGTTAGTTGGGGGAAAGATCAAAGGCAACATGAGAAAAGATTATTTTACTGAAAGAGTAGTAGATGCTTGGAACAAACTTCCAGCAGACGTGGTAGATAAATCCACAGTAACTGAATTTAAACATGCCTGGGATAAACATATATCCATCCTAAGATAAAATACAGAAAATAGTATAAGGGCAGACTAGATGGACCATGAGGTCTTTTTCTGCCGTCAGACTTCTATGTTTTTATGTTTCTCTCTTGCAAGGGCCAGAAAACTTCCAAATTATTTTGCAAAAAGTGCACAATCCAAGTAATTATCTTCATCTTGGACTTAATTCCCTCTCATTTCACAAGGCAAAGTCATTCTCGTTTTCCTAGGCCTTCTCAAATAGGAATAGAATTTGCAAGGAAGACGTACCAATAAAGGAATATATTTTTTCCTAGATGAACGGATGTCAATGATTTTTTTTTTTGCCCCTCGTTACGATTTCAAGGGTTTTAAATAACACAGGATTAACATTAACTTAGCAGGAGCACTGCTTCAAAATGCCCGATATTCACTCTTGGATGGCGTGCCTTTCAAAGATGCTATCAGCAAATATGATCTAAACAGGAAATGTTGATTTATCCCTTTGGACTCAGTGGCTCATTAAAGTGTTTTACCTGATGAGTTTTAGTTAATAATTTGGCTGGGGTTATTTTAAACAGCTGAAAGAATCTTAACTTCTGTTAAGAATCTTCATCTATGTAGATAATCATTACACAGAGCAAAAACATCCCTCTTTTTGTCTAGAAATCATTACAGTATTACTCTCTAGAGGTGTCAGCAAGTTCTTGAAAATTTTCAAACCAATGTGAAGCAAATCTGTATGGCGGTTCTAACTGTATAGACATTCTATTACATATCTCTTTTAAATATTTGTTAAATACTTTTGACAAAAAGAACAATAATCATAATTTATGTAAATACGAACCCCTCATCATACGAACTTTTCGAGATACGAACCCAGGGTTCGGGATTTTTTTGCCTCTTCTTACAAACTTTTTTTCACCTTACGAACCTGCCAAGCCGCCACTGAGATGCCCCGCCTCCGGACTTTTGTTGCAAGCCAAGCACAGGTTTTTGCGATCCTGGGATCCCCTGAGGCTCCCCTCCATGGGAAACCCCACCTCCTGACTTCCACGTTTTTTGGAATGCTGTAGGGAAATCCCAGGATCGCAAAAACAGGCGCTCTGCTGGGCAGAGTAGTGCGGACAAAAACAGGAAGAAAAGACTCGTGGAGCTCAAGGGAGGAGAAAGGTGTGGGGGAGATGAGGAGAGAGAGGGGGGCAAAAACGGGAGGGAAAGGCTCATGGAGCTCAAGGGAGGAGAAAGGTGTCCGCTCAGCTTTGTCTGGCCGCCGCTTTTTTTTTTAAAGCCTTAATATTTTGGATTCTCCTAATGGGCTTGCACGCATTATTGGCTTTTCCATTGATTCCTATGGGAAACATTGTTTCATCTTACGAACTTTTCACCTTAAGAACCTCCTCCCGGAACCAATTAAGTTCGTAAGACGAGGTATTACTGTAATCTTAAATCTCTAATGCAGTGTTTTTCAACCAGTGTGCCGTGGCACACTAGTGTGCCGCGAGACATGGTCAGGTGTGCCGCGAAGCTCAGAGAGAGAAAGAAAGGGAGAGAGAGAGAAAATAAGAGAGAAAGAAAGCAAGAGAGAGAGAGAGAGAAAGCAAGAGAGAGAAAGAGCGAGCGAGAGAAAGAGAACAAGAGAGAGAGAAAGCAAGCAAGAGAGAGAGAGAAAGAGAAAAAGAAAGCAAGAGAGAGAGAGAGATAGGGAGGGAAGGAGAGAGAGAGAAAGACATAGAGGGAGGTAGGGAGGGAGAGAGAAAGAGAGCAAAAAAGAGAGGAAGGAAGGAAGAGAAAGAGGGATGGAAAGAGAGAGAGAAAGAAAGAGGAAGGGAGAGAAAGTGGGAGGGAGAGAGAAATAGAGCGAAAGGGAGGAAGAGAGAGAGAGAATTTTTTTGTCCAAACTTTTTTTAGCCGCCCTCCCGCCCGCTCAATGTGCCCCAGGGTTTCGTAATTGTAAAAAATGTGCCGTGGCTCAAAAAAGGTTGAAAATCACTGCTCTAATGTTTCACATAGTCCAACTTTTTAAAATGTTTTTGTTTTGTATTGTATGTCGTGTGTGTATATGTATTTAAATAAAATTTATTTTTAATTTTAAAAAGATCCAAACCAGGGGTCCCCCAACTTGGCAACTTTTTAAGACTGGTGGACTTCAACTCCCAGAATTCTCCAGCCGGCATAGCCACAAGTCTTAAAATTGCCAAGTTTGAAGACCTAGGCTCCAAACTTTGAAGTCAAGAAGACAGGCCAGAAGGAGGCAAGGACAAACCACTATATAAAATCGAATGGACTTAGTCACCACTCATCAAATTCAACTTTCAAGGCTGGCTTTATGTTTTAAAAAGAAAAGTCAGGAAGAATCACTTCTTGGAACCTGGTTTAAATAATTATTGGACTATTGTTGGAGAAATGAGTTATTAAAAAGTCATGCTATTATGACTGAAGAATTTGAAAACATGTCTTTTACCTGAACTGCGATCCAGCTGGCATTGACAGAATACTCCCCAAATGGACCGAACCCTGAAATCATAGAAAAAGATTTCTTTTTATCATGATGGCGTTTTGTTCTGAAAGCACTAACGAGCAGCCTAAATTGGCCATTTTATAGATCACGTACATCAAAATACAGCATGTAATTATCGTTTAAGTCATTGTACATTCTTTCCCTCGCCAGGATTGGTTCTCTCTTCCTATTTCCAAACTACACTTTAAAGGAGGTTAAAAAAGAAAAGGCACCTAATGAACTTTCTATAAAGATTTGAAGAGGAGTTTCCTGCATCTTTGTCACCATCATGAAATTCTCACCGAGTCCCTGTACTATGGTGCTGTGCTTCCTCCAAAATAAGACCCTGTCTTATTCAATTAAATTTCAATTCAATTTATTAGATTTGTATGCCGCCCCTCTCCGAAGACTCGGGGCGGCTCACAACAATGGTAAAAACAATATTATAGTAGCACAAATCTAATATTAAAAAATAACGAAAACCCTATCATATTAAAACCAGACAACACATACATACCAAACATAAATTATAAGGAGCCTGGGGAAAAGATGTCTCAAATCCCCCATGCCTGGCGGTATAGGTGGGTCTTGAGTAGTTTACGGAAGACAAGGAGGGTGGGAGCAGTTCTAATCTCTGGGGGGAGTTGGTTCCAGAGGGCCGGGGCCGCCACAGAGAAGGCTCTTCCCCTGGGGCCCGCCAGACGACATTGTTTAGTCGACGGGACCCGGAGAAGGCCAACTCTGTGGGACCTTATCGGTCGCTGGGATTCGTGCGGTAGCAGGCGCAACTTTTTATATTTATATAAAATTATATAAATATATTTTTTTTTGAACCCTGAAATAGGCACTTGGCCTTATTTTGGGGTGCGTGGAGCAAGATGGATATCCTCTTGCCCTCCTACCTGATTTCCAGCTCTGTCTCCCTAACCCTAACCAGATGAAATGGTGGAGACTGCTGCAGATATGTTTAAATATTTGGGGGAAGGGCTTATTTTTGAGGAAGGACCAGGGATGGGCTGCTGCCTGGATGGGGGGGGGGCAGTGGCGTAGCACCCAATTTGCACAGAAAGATGTTGAATGAAAATGCAGGGGGTCCTGCATAAGCCATGGCCACAGTGTGGTAATAAAAATTTTGGTAGCCCTTCACTGGGAAGGGCTTATTTTGGGGGGAGGATTTATTTTTGGAGGAGGGCTTATTTTTGTGGAAACACGGTAATGCAAAGGATTGTTCATTTGCTTTTGGCTTGTGTTGTGTGAACTTGGTCACGAAATTCATACAATTGGATTTTATTATAATTAAGCAAATCACAGCTTACTGCGACAGGCGAACTAGGTGGGACATGGCCCATGAGTTTCTTTAAAGACACCCATTTTTTAAAAAAATTGGGGGTGGATGGGAGAGATATTTTGCCCATTACTCAGTTTGAAATGTGATTGACAGCAAGTTAGTTAGAACCAGCTACAGAGATTTGCCAAGAACGTGATGGAATTCAGATTATACAGGTGCACATGAACAAAGGCTTATTTATTAGTCCAATTAATTTCCCTGGCAGATGTCTTTTCCAGGTTAATCAATTTAGTCAGAAAACCATGAACTCTGCTGTCCTTAAACCTACCTACCCATACTCAACCTTGATCCGGAGCAAGTGGGCATGCTTGCAGTACTTAGAAAATACAGTGTTCCCTGGATTTTCGCAGAGGATGCGTTCTGAGACCGCACGCGAAAGTCGAATTTCCGCAAAGTAGAGATGCGGAAGTAAATACACAATTTTTGGCTATGAACAGTGTCACAAGCCTTCCCTTAACACTTTAAACCCCTAAACTGCAATTTCTCATTCCCTTAGCAACCATTTAGATTATTACTCACCATGTTTATTTATTAAAGTTTATTAAAAAAAATATTTATTAAAGGTGGATGAAAGTTTGGCGATGACGTATGACGTCATCGGGCAAGAAAAACCATTGTATAGGGGGGGGAACGCAAAGTATTTTTTAATTAATATTTTTGAAAAACCGTGGTATAGCCGTTTTGCGAAGTTCGAACCCGCGAAAATCGAGGGACCACTGTAATGGATACTTTGTTCAATGAAACTTAGGAAGACATAGATCTAACTATCTGTGGAATTTCTACAAATAAGGAAATAAACTGCTCAAAAAAATTAAAGGGAACATAATATAACTCCAAGTAAATCAAACTTCTGTGAAATCAAACTGTCCACTTAGGAAGCAACACTGATTGACAATCCATTTCATATGCTGTTGTTGTGCACATTCAACTTCGTACAGAACAAAGTATTCAATGAGAATATTTCATTCATTCAGATCTGGGATGTGTTATTTGAATATTTCCTTTATTTTTTGAGCAGTATACATAAGTATCCATGCCTGATACTTCCAAGAAGGAAAGGACTATATATAACTCAAGGAGAACAAAGGGATTTTCTTCTAGCTGAATCGTGGAGATATGCGTACCTGACAGTATATACAGATTTGGCTCAAACAGATCAATAGTTTGAGAGACTTTGATGCTCTCTGGTTTGTTTTCTTGCAAACGTTTAATTACCCAACCTAGGTAACATCATCAGTGTTCATTCCAATCCTGAACTACAATATTCTCCTTTATTAGATCAATACGTTTGCTATAATCTCACACCTCTCCATATACATCAGAGTTCAGAGTCATCTGATATGGAATGAAAAATACAGTATTACATTTCCCCCAAAGATCCAAACTAGTTTTTTCTTCTTCCACAACTCAAAGAGTCTATTATCTAAAAAAAGAATGTGGTTCTTTAAAGTCAAATACACTGTACAGCAGTGGTTCTCAACCTGGGGGCCAGGACCTCTTTGGGGATCGAACGGCCATTTCACAGGGGTCACCTAAGACCATGGAAAAAGACAAATTTCCCAAGGTGTTAGGATCTAAAGCTTCTATTCTGGCGCCTTGGAACATATTTTTACAATCCAACCAATCAGGCGTTTACAGTAGGCGTGTCCCTCTGAGACCTTCCAGCCAATCAGCTTAAAACTCTGTTGGGAAAATTGGCACTAGACTTATGGATGGGGGTCACCACAACACGAGGAACTGTATTAAGAGGTCACGGCATGAGAAAGGTTGAGAACCACTGCTATCTTTATATTGCACTTCTTCAGGAGGATGAACAATTAAAATTAAAATGTATGGTCCTCAGCACAACTTTTCACATAAGCAATAAATATACCTTGTTTTCATGCTGGATCAGTTATCCATTCAAGACACGCTTATGAATGCTTGCTCAGGAGTCAATACACTTCTAAGGGCCATGGGATTTTATTCCAAAGTATTGCACATATATTACAGGTGAATTCTCTTGCTAACATTCATTGGCTTCCCATCTTTCTCGCTTTCTCTCCTCACTGTCCTTCTGTCTTGGACAGTGAGATGGGTGGCATATAAATTTAATAAATATAAAATTAGCTCAAACACGCTCTTAGCCCAATAGAGCAGCAGCATTTGAAAGAGGTCAGTCTATTTCGGCTTCAAAGCTTTTCACACTATGTAAAACTGAGGTATAGAGTGACAAGATTTCCGTTGCACTAAGCCATAATTCAGTTTGACATCATAGTTTATAAGACAGGGCTTATGTTTTAGTTAATTCAGCAAACACTGTGTATAAATCCTGTTTATTTATTTATTAATTGGATTTATATGCCGCCCCTCTCCGAGGACTCGGGGCCGCTTACAGCCAGTGTTCCCTCTAATTTTATTTGGGGGTGGGCGGAAAAGTATAGTGTCTGGGCGCCACAGAAATAATAAATAAATAAACAAACAAACAAACAAACAAAAAACCCACCCTGTTTTGCCTCAGAGAATTTCAAAATAAAATACTGTACTGTGTGTCTATAACAGTGAGCTCATAATAGGGCAACTCTATCAATATCAAAATGCCACTTAAATAGTTGAGCTACTTTCAAACTAGATTTTGATTTTCTTTCTCTCTTCCCTACTCCCATTCTTTTTCTTTCTCTTTTCCTTCCTCTCTTTTTTCTATCTGTGTCTCTCTCTTCCTCTCTTCCTCTCTCTCTCCTTCCCTCTCACTCTTTCTCGGCTTCTGGGCAGGTTTGGAAAACTTTGAGTTGATGATGATTTTTAAGTGAGCTCAGCTTAGAGGGAACTATGCTTACAGCATATAAAAATAAAACAATACAATACAATGTCCTAATCCAATTAATTCAATTAAGTAATCTAATCTAAAATCCCAATTATGTTAAAAAAATCAGGCATTCCTGCTCAAAACCACAGACATACATAAAATTCGCCAGCCAGTGGGCTGGAGTCTAATAGCCCCAAGCCTGGTGGCATAGAAAAGTCTTTAGGCTCTTGCGGAAGGCGAGGAGGGTTGGGGCAGTACGAATCTCCAGGAGAAGCTGATTCCAGAGGGCTGGGGCCCCCACATAGAAGGCTCTTCCCCTAAGCCCCACCAAGTGACATTGTCTAGTTGACAGGACCTGGAGAAGGCTGACTCTATGGGACCTAACCGGTCGCTGGGATTCATGCAGCAGGAGGAGATCCCGTAAGTAATCTGGCCCAATGCCATGTAGGGCTTTATAGGTCATTACCAACACTTTGAATTGCATCCGGAAACTAATCGGCAACCAATGCAGTCCGCAGAATGCTGGAGAAACATGGGCATGCTTAGGAAGACCCATGACCGCTCGCGAGGCTGCATTTTGCACGATTTGAATTATATCTCTAGTGTGCCCTTCTGTATTAACTATTTCTAAATTCCCAAAGAATTTGTTGCCCAGGAGTTTGTCAAAGGAAACAAAATCTTTCCTTAAATATGTTTGGTGTGAAGTCTTCCATATCGGGTTTTACATACTAAGCACTTTATTTTTATTTATTTATTTAGTCCAATACATAATACACATTGAAGAGAATAGATATGTAGTAATATAAATAAAGAAAAGAATAGAAGAAAAGATTTAAAAGTATAGGTGAACATATTTGAAAGGAAGAAAAGATAAATGAGATAAGGAGAGACAATTGGACAGGGGACGGAAGGCACACTGGTGCACCCCTTACTGACCTCTAAGGAACCTGGAGAGGTCAATCATGGATAGTCTAAGGGAAAAATGTTGGGGGTTAGGGGTTGACACTACTGAGTCAGGTAATGAGTTCCACGCTTCGACAACTCGGTTGCTGAAGTCATATTTTTTACAGTCAAGTTTGGAACGGTTAATATTAAGTTTGAATCTGAATCTGTTGCTTTCTTGGGGAAAAGCAGATTTTCAAAAGAATACATAGACAGTATCCTAAACTCAAAGTAAGAATGGCATGCTTTGGCTTTTAATGAATAACTTTGTTAACTAGCAAGCCAATACAGTACTGGAATTTGTAGATGTTCTACCCAGAGACATGCAACATGTCATTTTTTTTCAACGCAGCAGTCTTCGACTTACAAACGTTCATTTAGTCACAGTTCGAGTTTGCAACATCACTGGGGGGAAAAAGACTTTAGGACCAGTTTTCCAACTTGATGACTGCTGCAGCATCCCCTATGGTCATGTGATCAAAATTCTGGTGCTTGGCAACTGGCATGTATTTATGACAGTTGCACTGACCCAAGGTCATGTGATTGCCATTTGTCATCTTCCCAGACAGCTTCTAACAAGCAGTCAATTTGCCGGGGGGGGGGGGAGCCCCCCTTACTTAACAACTGCAGGGATTCACTGATCATCAACTATGGCGAAAGGTTGTAGAATGGAACACAACTCGCTGAACATGCTTAGCAACAGAAATTTTAATAGAAATTATGGTTATAAGTTCAGGACTACATTATTATGCTTGAATGGCTGTCCCAATTGCTCCCAGAGCACCATATGGAAGGATCAAGGAAAAAATAGCCTACCAGAAAATAATGCACAGAAATTTAAAAATACCTAAATATTTTAAAAACTTTTCCTAACTTTATCACACAAGACTCTTGATTGCCTACAACAGAATTTTTATCCACCATAGCTGAACAGGGTTTCTAAGTCAGGTATAAGTATTCAAGTAAGACACAAAGCCTTCGTGTCCAAATAGTTATTTATATCATTACAAACTATTACACAGAAACACCGAAAAATCAGTAAGTTCCTCATGTCCCAATGATATATAAGGAAACTAGCATTGTATAATTCAAGAAGCAACTGATCTGGATTGTATCAATTTTAATGATTAAAAACAAGATTTCTAACATCAGATTTCAAGATAAAAGCAAGGCACGTTTGGAGAAAAAGCGTTGCACACACTATATTGCAATGTGGTTTGAATCATTTTGCTGCTGTTATGTGAACTCAGCCACTGTGGGGTTTTTGTTTTTTTTTAAACCCTATTTATGGCTCAACATGTGGTGTAAATTAAACCTATTGTGGTTCATTGATTATACCATGGTTAAACTAATTCCATTTAGTGCAACACGTGAACTCAGCCAGACTTATCATTTGACCCGTCACATCCATCAATATATGCCAATCCCTCAAAGACATTTTGCAAAAGGTAGTATTTTGCCAGCAGGCTTGCTATATATAATTCTCCATATTCTTTGTTGTCGGGGGAAAAAAAGGGTTTCACCAAGGTTTCTGCACCTGATTGTACGCACCAGAGAAAACCGATTAAGGACAATTTACATCTGTTTCTCTGTTCTGATACCAAAGTTTTAAATTCTCTCTAAAAAGTTATATTCTGAAATTCTTTCCTCTTTTTGAAAATATAAAGTTGTACAGGTTTATCTGTAATTCCAGGGAACTGGACATTCTACAAGTGCCAGCTACATAGCCACAGCACCAAGAAATGAAGAAAAGCCACCCCCTCCTCTTGCTGTCCTCACCCCCAGGCAGAAGGCTCCTTTGTGCTCCCTTCTTTCTTGCTTAACCAAATGCTGTTGCTATCAGATAAGAATTCAATAGAGTATTTTGGAATCCCTTTGGGCACCCTCTCACTAGAAGCCGCCAAGGCTAATTAGCAGGAAACCAGCTGCTCCCACTGCCAGATTTTTATGGGATTAGCTTGATCCTGAAAGGAGCTACACGGACAACGCACATGTTATTCAGGGCACTTGGCATGAGATGGTGCATCGGAGCATGCCAACGACATAGGTACCAGTCAGACGATTTGAAGATTTTTATCCTGACAAGGATGCAACAGGTCTGGGGGGGGACGACACCCTGCTTTGTATTGTAATATTCCACAGGTGTGTGGCTACTTCATACCACGGAGCATTAACCAGAAAGCTCCCATTTCGGCCTCTGAAAGGGGCCATCATCGCCCGGCACCCTTGCCAAGAGCTCACTGGGTCCTTTTAATTCCAATTAAGGCCGTATCAGTAAATCCCAAGGGCGCCTCCCTACCGCCACAAACTCCAGCCACTGATGGGGCAGGGCAGGTGGGAGCTGCGTCCGTCAGTCCTTCAACCAAAAGACCGTTCTTAGGTTAGCCTCACCGCTAACAGCAACCCCCTTTTTGTGCCCCGCAAGCCTTTCAGAGATGGGCCTCTCACTCCCGCAACTTCGTGCAGCCCCTCCTCTCCCAGCCCAACTTGGCTGTTTCAAATAACCACTGCAGTGGCTCTGAGTGAGCAAGCTTCAAGCAGTTACTCTTCCTTTGAAAAGCAATCCTGTTAGCAGGGTGTGGTTTTGGGGGGGCTACACTGATTTAGGAGCTCGGGACCCGGAGGGAATCACACGGGGGCGGGGCGGGGGAATGTGACTTGGAGACCTCTTGAATGACTTCAGATTTACCAGCTGCCACCGGACTTGTCTTCTGGGAACAGAAGGAAGGTATCCAACAGCAGAGAAGAGGAGAAGGAGGAGAGGGAAGCTGTCGCGCAAAACCAATATGCAGATCCCAGAGACAAATGTTCCACACAGAGAATCATACTTCACAGTTCATGGGGTTTTTTTCTCCCAGGAGAACAATTAGATATTTCCCCCTTTAAAACAGGGCAGGACGGACAGGACGGACAATATCTACCATATTACCAACAAGTAGCACCACCTTTGAAATGTAGCACCACTTTTGACCCACCCAGCATCCAATTGGAGTTTGGGCGGCATATAAATCTGACAAATAAAATAAATTTCACAAATGAACGGTGGCAACAACTCACTTTCTATATTAGAATAACCTTTAACCTCTTTCTAAACAAGTCCTGCGCAGTGAGAACGGGCACCAAAAAGATCCTCTCTCACATTTTATGTGTTATCTTACACAGGGAAGGATCCCGATCCCTCTCCTCCTCCTCCTCTCCCTTCACCAACCACTCAAGTTTTTGGTAAGAAAACAAATGAAGAATGATGAAGGGGAAAAGTAGAAACAAACCTGACAAAAAAGCTTCCCACTAGTTGGCAACAGCCTCTGGGGGGCATGATTACAAGAGGCGAGTTAGCAAGGCCATAAGGAAAAAAAATTAAAAGAGTATAAAAAGATTTACGAGGAGAGACCGACCCTGAAAGAGGAACACTGAAAGGGGAGCAAGTCATGGGGTGGTTGCATTCGCAGATAAATCAAACGGGACAGTTTTCAAGGAGGATTTGGCATTACTCGATCCAGTTCAGCCGGAATATCAATACTTCAAGTGGAAAACGCCAGACCCAGAGTTGGTTTTTTTTTTTTAAAAAGAGGACGATCCACTCTGTTATATGCTTAAAAGATAAAAGTTTATTGAGGATTAAATAATGAAGGAGGAACAAATTACTCGACGGGGCTTGTTTTACATTATACATCTTCCTTAACCAGCAAAAAAATAATAATGTCAGGTTTTTAATTGTTCATGCTTGGGACCAAAAGAAAAGGGGAACTATTTGGGGGGGTTGCTTAATGCGGGGGGAAGACGAAGCTCAACCCTCACTTCCCTCCCCCTTTGGAATGGTCCCACTGTTCACAGCACACACAGCCTTCCTGTTGTCCTCCCCCCTTCGCCCTTACCAGTCACCACTACGGGCCGCCGGGTCTTCTCCATGGCTTTGCTTCCTTCGCTCTCTTCTGCCCGACCAACTTGAGGAGACTGTCTGAAGGAGTGAGCAGCAAACCCGCCCCACTCGGGGCCTAGGCCCCGCCCACTGGAGGACATCGCGTGACCACACCCAAGCCCCACCCACTCGCGGCAGAAAGAGGCGGAGGCACAAGCGCCAGGAAGAAAAACCATAGAGGGAGAGTGTTTGCCAGGCTAGAGCGGCAAACACTTGCTTTTTAGTAATGCAGTCACAAAGCGGTTCTTTCCCAATCGCCTCCCCTACAGAAGAGGTTCTGCTCCATCAGCACATCTATGCTAAACTGCACTGATTAATGGCCATGACTTTTATACCAAAATCTCCTGGGAGTTGTAGTTCTCTCCCATTAATCCTGTTAACCTTTAGTCTAATACCATTTTTATTATTATTATTATTATTATTATTATTATTATTATTATTATTATTATTATTTTATTACTGTATTATTATTATCATTATCATTATTATTATGCACAGAAACAATAGTGACAAACAAAACAGGAAAAAAACAAAACATAAATTTGGGGAATTTGCATTCCCTGCTCATTCAGAATTTCAATTGGATAATTTTCCATTTTTTCCCTTATTTTTTGTTAACATACTGCTTTGCATTTTTGCATATTTATCTTTGAATTTTATTTTATTTCTTGGATTATCTTTCTACGCAATTTCTTTTCTTTTATTCTTTCTTTCCTCTAGCCAATTATAAAATTTTTCCCATATCTTATAATATTCTGAATCTTCTTTCCCTTCTAGCTTCTTTGACAGCCTATGCATCTCTGTGCAATCCATCACCTTTTTGATTACCATCCCTTCTGGTATTTTATCGGATTTCCACTGTTGGCCATATATTATCCTCGCCATTTTTATTTCTATGAGGGTATTGTTCAGGGGTGAAATCCAGCAGGTTCTGGAGAACCGGTAGTGGAAATTTTGAGTAGTTTGGAGAACTGGTAAATACTACCTCTGACTGGCCCCAGAGCGGGGAGGGAATGGGGATTGTATCTTTCCCTAGAGTGGGGTGGGAAGGGAGATTTTGCAGTATCCTTCTCTTACAGTATCCCTACCCTTCCCACCAAGTCACACAATGCCAACCAAGTCAAACCCACAGAACCGGTAGTAACAAAATTGGATTTTGTCACTGGTATTGTTGCTGTTATTATATGTTGCATATAAAGAAATGCATACAAAGTAATTGTATGTGGATGCCTTACCCCAAGACTATCAGATCAAGACTTCAAAAATTCCCGATGAATAGCATATTGTTCTTTGTTTACAGCAGTGTTTCCCAACGTTGGCAACTTGAAGATATTTGGACTTCAATTCCCAGAATTCCCCAGCCAGCAAATGCTGGCTGGGGAATTCTGGGAGTTGAAGTCCAGATATCTTCAAGTTGCCAACGTTGGGAAACACTGGTTTACAGTATATATATATATATACATATCCTTATCAAGTTAAAACATTGGTCAAATATTCATTGTTGTTACCCTTAGAGTGGCAGCACTTCCCCATAATGTTTTGGATAAATATTTTCTAAGCTCCACCAAGCTTTATAAAGTAGACCTTTTGCACACAAAGTATGTGTTGTATTATTCAACTACTCTGTAAATCAAACTTTGTCACAGTTGTCTGTTTATTTTACTTACAGTATTTGTAACGAACAGCTGAGTCAGCTAAACTATGTAATGAAACCCAGCCAATATCATAGCAAGAACAAAGGTTACTATTACTATTAGTGTATGGTCTGAAAAAGATTTTGAAGCAAAGTTACCAGATACCATTGATACTACTTGACTGCTTTTTCCAGGAAAAGCTGCCAGATATTTAATCTGTATACAGTATTTACCCTTTACCTCTGACAGAGTTCTTCCCAGATATTTGCACTGTAAAAAATGTGTTTATTTACAAACTTTCCTTTAGGAGCTCAAGATAAGTGAGGCATACTTAACAGCCCTTCTTATTTTTATCTAGAACAATAAACCTTCTGAGATAAATCAATGGGGCCCTTTCACTCGTGGAAAGTGCACTAGAATCCAGCTCTTCTTACTCTGCAACATATGGAATATTTATTATATTGTATTCCTTGTTCTTACTATGATACAGATAATAAAACTTTTTGCATACCTGTCTTAAATCAGGGTTATAAAGTTCCTCAAGAATGGTGGAAGGTCTTAAGCATAAAACATATCAGGAAAGACTTAATGAACTCAATCTGTATAGTCTGGAGGACAGAAGGAAAAGGGGGGACATGATCGAAACATTTAAATATATTAAAGGGTTAAATAAGGTCCAGGAGGGAAGTGTTTTTAATAGGAAAGTGAACACAAGAACAAGGGGACATAATCTGAAGTTAGTTGGGGGAAAGATCAAAAGCAACATGAGAAAATATTATTTTACTGAAAGAGTAGTAGATCCTTGGAACAAACTTCCAGCAGATGTGGTAGATAAATCCACAGTAACTGAATTTAAACATGCCTGGGATAAACATATATCCATCCTAAGATAAAATACAGAAAATAGTATAAGGGCAGACTAGATGGACCATGAGGTCTTTTTCTGCCGTCAGACTTCTATGTTTCTATGTTTCCTAAACAGAGCTATAGACATTCTGTTTATTAAAATACCTGTTGTTAATGTTTTCACCCACCCATTATGAAATAATTTCCCAGTAAACACTGAGATTCAAATCACACAAAACAATAAGCCATATGTATGATTAGCTTTTAGGATTTTTTAAAAAAAAAGTTGACTGAGATGAGATTATTATTATTATTATTATTATTATTATTATTAATTAGATTTGTATGCCGCCCCTCTCCGAAGACTCCAGCCAGCTATAATTGTCCGCTGGTGTTACATAGAAAAAAGGGTCCTTAAATTTACGTGAAAGCACTTTTTAGCTGAATGGGTGATGTGTGTTTCTTTGAGTCAGTCTTGAATCCTATTGACTGCTTGGACTAAGTTTGGGAATATGTATGTTTGCTTAGCTTTTCTTTACCTGAGAGTGACTGGCTCCAAGTCCACAAATGGTTCTTTGCTTAAAGTGAATCTACCGCAGTGTTATTCTATTTTAGCAACTTTTAAGATATGTGGACTTCAACTCCTGTGCTGACTAAGAGAAATTCAGGGGAGTTGAAGTCCACACATGTTGAAGTCCACCATGGTTGGGGGGGAAAAATGTCTGGTGTGCCTTTGTGCTCTTAGTTGAATAGTGTCAGGGGTGGATTCTACTTATCTTTGCCACCAGTTCGCATTGTGGAGTTGCTCACTAGCCCGATAAGAGCCTGAAGCACAGCTGGTCAGCTGTGCATTGGGTGAAGAAATAAAGCTCAAGATTAATCTTCAGATGGGCAGGAGGGCTTTTTCTCAAGTAGAAGAATAGGAAAAGCCATCCAAAGATGTAAAAATTCTCTGAAAATTCTAAAAAAAAAAGATGACGACACCCACGGAACAGCACTGACCAAACTGGATCCATGCTGTCATTGTCACGTCACCAACAGATCGCTAACAGTTTGGGGATCTGGTCTGAATGGCATTGTTGGGGAAAAGTATCCTAATAGAGAATGCAGTTGAGAGGGGAATCAGTTACCAAGACAAAGAGTGTTTCACTGAAGTCACTTCATTTGAGTTTTTTTCAAGCAGCAGCTGGACAGCCATCTGTCAAGGATTCTTTCCTTTGGATTCCTGCAGTGAACTAAAAGCTAGCTTCAGTGACCCTTCTCATTTCTATGATTCTGTGAATAAACCAAAGTTGACTGACCTTTGCAACTGTCTAAATATATATAAATCTAAGAAATTCATTTCCGTTACTTTTTTTTTTTTTGCAGTCTGACATTCTTCTTTTCATGCCATTGGACTGAATATATAATCCAACAGTCTTTAAATGGGGGTTTGATGTATTTGTGGAGAATATAATAATAGAATAGAATTTTATTGGCCAAGTGTGATTGGACACACAAGGAATTTGTCTTGGTGCATAATGCTCATAAAGAGCATTAATGATATTATATGCACACACCATATTAAGACAGAAAGTTCGATTATCAAGATTATAGTGAAATGTTAAGACATCAATAAAAATGCTAGATCTCTGATCTAAAGCAGCACAATGCATCGTTATTTTGGATAAATTCTCTCCATTTTAGGTTTTCAATACTGGATGATTACTGCTAAATTATTGCTACATTTATTTTATTGTGCTAAAGTATGTTGAATGACATCAGAGCAAATCTTAGAAATCTTAGAAAACCCAAAAGTATTCTGGGTTTCAAAACTCAAATGTATCTACCTGTACGATTCTTATAAAAGTAATGTTATAAATCCTGTAACATACAGAGCAACTTCAAAATATTTTTGATAGTCATATATTCATATAGGATATTTAAGATATGTTATTGATAGGCTGTAGAAACTGAGGGTCAACAGGATTGTTGATGTGTATGTTGAGTGTTTTCTATACAAATATTCATATGTATATACTGTATATGTGTTTTTATATAATGTTATATGTATTTTGTGTTTGTTGGTTTTATTGTTTATTTTATATATATATATATATATATATATATATATATATATATATATCCCTTAATTTTCAAATTCAGCAAAACATGTGACATATATATGTGTGTGTGTGTGTGTGTGTGTGTTGGTTTTATTGTTTATTATATATACAATTCAATATACCCAGGTGATCCAACAGAAAAAACATATATATATGTTTTCGTAGATTTTCACGGGTATAGTATGTATGTAGATTGTTCTGAGTTCGGGTTTTGCCCCGTGTAATATGTAATAGACATTCAAAATATTACACGGGGCAAAACCTGAACTCAGAACAATCTACATATATACTGTATATATATTAATTTTCAAATTCAGCAAAAAAAATGTGACACACACACACACACATATATAATAAACAATAAAATACATAAATAAGAACATTTAAAAAACAAAATATTTTGCATGCACATTATTTATATACGATTGCAGAAAGTACAGTTTTGTTTAGAACAGAATAGAATAGAATTACAGAGTGGAAAGTGACCTTGGAGGTTTATTTATTTTATTTATTTTGTCCAATACACAATGAAGGTTAAAAAGAATAAACATGTAGTAATATATATCAAAGAAAGGATAGGAGAAAAGATATAAGAATAAAATACGTCAATGAAGAATAGAGGAAAAGATATATGAATGGAAGAAAAGATTTTCTACTCCCCTGCTTAGGCAGGAAACCCTACGCCATTTAAAGTTAAACAAACTTTCTACTTGAATATAGGCAAAAGAAAACACAGAAACTCTAAATACAGAAAAAATGATATACTGTACAGTACTGTATATACAATATAAGATAAGCCCTGGCGCGCAAGCGCAGATCATTCCCTCCGTCAGATGGAAACAAGTTCCTAGTCATGGCTTGCGTTGCATTGTGGGTATTATCCATCATCCCCCCCCCCCTCGAGGCATGCGCTCCAGTAGTGATACAGTGGCTCCTTTCGGATTGAAATTCAAGAAGCCGGACGGAAGCTTCTCATTGGACGTCCGGCACTATATGCTGATTGGCTATAGCGCGAAGTCTTGGCTTAAGGCGGGCGGAAGTCCGGACAAGCGGAAGTGGAAGCTGACGTTCCTGGGGCATCGGAGGTAGAAGGATGGTGAGGCTTGCGAATGGGGCAAAAAGGGAGCCAAGGGAGGGAAACAATTGTTTCTGTTTAAGAATAAGGCTTAAACTTAACGGGCCTCGCTGTTGCTTAAGGATAACTGGGGCTACTTATCCCAGCACCATTGCCTTGAAGCATAATTGTGTACTGCCCTTAAATAGGCTTGCCTTCCAGGCGTGAATGTAGGGATCGCCCCTTTGTGTAAATGGGGCTATGCCAGAGGTCTTCAAACCTGGGCACTTTAAGGCTTGTGGACTTCAACTCCCAGAATTCTCCAGCCAGCATAGCTGGCTGGAGAATTCTGGGAGTTGAAGTCCACAAGCCTTAAAGTGGCCAAGATTTTTTTGGGGGGGGGGGTATGCCTGGGCTATGCTGTTTCTTACTTAATGAGTAAGATTCACTGGGTAGTAGCAGGGCTTGTGTAATTTGGAGTTTGTGTTAGGATTGTGGAACTAAAACAGAGTAAAGAATTTTTGGCTGGTGGTGGAGGAGACCTTTGAGGAAGAGAGTCTTTTGTGTATGGACCAGGAAAATGAAATTATTATTAAGCGGTAGACATTTCTCTCAAGTTTTAATTTGGCCGATAGCTGTTTTGGCATTGCATTAGCATTTAGCATTTTAGACTTTGCATTAGGGCAGAGGTGTTCAAACTTGGCAACTTTAATGGCAATAGCATTTAGACTTATATACCACTTCGTAGTGCTTCTTACAGAAAATATTATTTTACTGAAAGAGTAGTACGTAGATCCTTGGAACAAACTTCCAGCAGACGTGGTTGGTAAATCCACAGTAACTGAATTTAAACATGCCTGGGATAAACATATATCCATCGTAAGATAAAATACAGGAAATAGTATAAGGGCAGACTAGATGGACCATGAGGTCTTTTTCTGCTGTCAGTCTTCTATGTTTCTATGTCCTCTCTAAGCGGTTTACAGTCAGTATATTGCCCCTAACAATCTGGGTCCTCATTTTACCTACCTTGGAAGGATGGAAGGCTGAGTCAACTTTGAGCCGGTGATGAGATTTGAACTGCTGATTTGAACTAGCAGTTAGCTGAAGTAGCCTTCAGTGCTGCACTCTAACCACTCTACCACCCCCAGTTTGTTTTTATACTGCTGCTTTTTTATAGCTTTTTTGGAAAGCTTCCCATCGTCATCTGATTACAATGTGGAATCAAATATAATTTGGGTCGGTCCATCGTTCTTAATTTGACTTATTCCTATATCGTTTTAGAAATTGAGACTATATGGACGTACTTTTCAAAATATAAAAATGATTATTGGATTAATACCAGCTTGGCTAACCAAATTGGGTGGTGAAAGGTATGATCTACTGGTTTGTGGAGAACACTTTAGTCTAGCTCAGTGATGGCAAACCTTTTCAACACCAACTGCCCAAACTGGAACACGTGTGCATATATGTGCGCCAGAAACCCGATGCATGCATGCTTGTTTTTTGACCATTTTGGGGCCATATTCAGGGGTGTTTTTGAGCCAAAAACAGGAAGAAAAATGTCCTGAAAAGAGCCTGAAAATCTGCTCAAGCCCAGTGCCCAAAATTACCTGAAACAATGAACTAAAGGGTCACCATTAGCTGTTGGACAGTATTACTTGGCCTGTTGTGGGGATATTTGGGTGGTTCAGGGTGGGGAATTTGTGGCGGGGTGGGAGGAATGTTTTTGGGATTGTTATGTGTGTTGGACCTGGTCTTTGGGCGTTATGTGAATTTCGTTGGATGGGTATACTGTGTATATATGTACAATGACAATAATAAAGTAATTAAGAAATTTCTTGTATGAGGCAGCCTACTGACAAGAGGGACAGAAAATATTGTAAAAAAACAAGATAAAATTGCAGTTTATACACTGGGTAAGTTTCTCAAGCTGTTGAACTTTCTCTATTACAGCTTCCACTATCCTTGCTGAAAACGGCACAGAACCACCCAATGGTAAGTTATCAGACTTGGTTATTGGGATCAAAGTGTTAAGTCTTTTATTTGTAAAGAAAGCTTTTTGGAAGTTTCAAAGTGCAAGTATTCTTCAACTTGCGACCACAATTGAGTCCAAAATTTCTGAGACATTTGTTAAGTGAGTTCTGCTTCATTTTATAACCTCTCTTGCTCTATCTATCTATCTATCTATCTATCTATCTATCTATCTATCTATCTATCTATCTATCTATCTAATCTAATCTAATCTAATCTATCTTTGTATGCTGTCCTCTCCAAAAAGGACTCAGGGCGGCTAACAATAGTCATAAAATATGAAAACTGTACAATATAACAACAATAACAATACAGTAAAATATAATACAGTACTCTAAAAACCATGCATACAAACAGTAATTCCTAGTTCCAGGCTTGCCAGAAAAGCCAGGTCTTGACGGCTTTCCAGAAGACAGGCAGGGTAGAGATAGTACAGATCACTGGTATCAGTTAAGTGAATCTCTGCAGTCATTAAGTTAGTAACATGGTTGTTGAGTGAATCTGGCTTCCTCATTGGCTTTGCTTGTTGGAAGGTCACAAAAGGGAATCTTGCAGCCAGTACAGTTCCTACCAAGAAGAGCCAAATAAAACTCCTGTTGGTCCTCACTGCTACTTTTGCTTACAGATAGAAAGGGCTCTTAGCTATTAAAAAAGGTAGGAAAGCATGCACACACATCAGCTAAATCTAGCAGCGTAGTCCAAATGCACATAGTGATGTTTTTCCATGCGTTGTGGAAGCAGTTAAGTCCCACAGAGTGGGCCTTCTCCAGGTCCCGTCAACTAAACAATGTTGTTTGGCGGGACCCAGGGGAAGAGCCTTCTCTGTGGCGGCCCCGGTCCTTTGGGACCAACTCCCCCCAGAGATTAGAATTGCCCCCACCCTCCTCGCCTTTCGTAAGCTTCTTAAAACCCACCACTGCCGTCAGGCATGGGGGAACTGAGATACTCTTTCCCCCTATGTCTTTACAATTTACGCATGGTATGTCTGTATGTATGTTTGGTTTTTATAATAAGGTTTTTTTAAGTTATTTTAGTATTGGATTGGATTGTTACATGTTGTTTTTATCATTGTTAGCCGCCCCGAGTCTACGGAGAGGGGCGGCATACAAATCCAATAAATAAATAAAATAAATAAAATCTCTCAAATTCAGCAACCCAACTAACATTATCGTAGTCGTCGTGCATTAATCTACTTTAAAAGGTGCTTAAAAAGTTGTTGAACCTTTTAAAATTTTCAATATGTAGCTTTGGATTATTTTCCTCAATAAATAAATGGACAAGTGTCATGTTTTGAACTCATTTGTTTAATTGGGTTGTCTTTAGTTTTAGGCAAAAATCTGATAGGCAGGTTTCCATCTCCCCCTATTTTCCTACCCAGAAAATTAAGGTGTGGTTTATACTTCAGTGCATCTTATTCTCTGGAAAATATGGTAATTGTTTTCTCCAGTAAATTCCCTTGCATGGCATGGTCAAAACAAATGAGATGCAGTTTTGTGATTTAGCCTTCCAGTGATACCATGTTTCCTCGAAAATAAGACAGCGTCTTATATTCATTTTTGCTCACAAAGATGTGCTACGTCTTATTTTCAGGGGATGTCTTATTTTTTTTCCAATTAATTGTATCCTGTATCCTGCTGCAGCAAAGACGCATTCAAATACGCAGCTGCATGTTGGATGTGTGTTTTATGTGTTTTAAATCTGATTAATGCAGTTTCTGGGATGCAATTTATGGACAGCAGTGTTATACAGTATATGTTCTGTTCGGGAATGCTGCGAAACGAAACGTCTCCTACGTCTTACTTTCGGGGGATGCCTTATATTAGGCAATTCTACGAAACCTCTCCTAGGTCTTACTTTCGGGGGTGACTTATTTTCAGGGAAACAGAGTATGTCTGGTGTTATGCGCTCCAGTACTTGCTTCTTAAATATGATCATCTGATAACCCTGGTGCCTTCCTCTCAAAGGCAATAGCTTATTACATGTTTGTATGCATGGAGGAAATAGCAACAGGTGAGGAAGAACCCAGGTTTTTCTTTTACGAGAATGAACTATTTCTTAGTGGAATGACACTGCTGTACTCTCTGTGGTCTTTGTTATATTGCCTGTTTTGCCTTTTCAGCTGGTGGAGCTCAAAAATGGTGAAACTTACAATGGTCACTTGGTTAGCTGCGATAACTGGATGAACATCAACCTTCGAGAAGTTATCTGTACATCAAGGGTAAGGACAGCTCCTATGCTTTTCCCTTATGGATGACGACTGCTTATTTTATACAGACAGAAGTGAAATCAGAAGAAAGACTGTGAAGAAAACAATGATAATAGCCACGCGGGCTATAGTGGGGCTACCAAGATCTGCCCACATTTCAACATCACTCCGCGAGCTGCACTGGCTGCCAATTGGTCTCCGGGCGCAATTTAAAGTGCTGGTTATGACCCATAAAGCCCAATATGAATTAAGACCAGATTGCTTATGGGATCGTCTTCTGCCTCATTTATCCCAGCGGCCAGTTAGGTCCCACAGAGTCGGCCTTCTCCAGGTCCCATCATCTGGCAGTACCTAGGGGAAGAGTCTTCTCTGTAGCGGCCCCGGCCCTCTGGAACGAACTTCCCTCTGGAGATATGTATCGCCCCTTCCCTCCTGGTTTTTCGTAAAGCTCTGAAGACCCACGTCTGCTGGCATTGGGACCATGAGTGATGTGATTGTCTGGCCGATATTATGAATGATTGAATTCGATGAATGTGTTATGTCTGTATATGGGTTTTTTAACACTTTTAGCAATTTGTATCGTTCTTTTAAAGTAAATTAGATTTCTTTTACATATTGTTGCATTTATAATATTGTACAGCGCCCTGAGTCGCTTTGAGAATGGCGGCATAGAAATCTAATTAATAAATAGGTTGACTCAGCCTTCCATCCTTCCGAGGTGGGTAAAATGAGGACCCGGATTGTGGGGGCAGTATGCTGGCTCTGTTAAGAAGTGCTATTGCTAACATGCTGTAAGCCGCTCTGAGTCTAAGGAGAAGGGCGGCATAAAAATTGAATGAATGAATGAACGAATAAATAAATAAATAAATAAAATTATATAGGCTTATATAGGAATTGCTTGAACTTTGACCTTCATTGCTGAAGTTAACCAAATCACTGTGGTCCTTAAATGAATCACATGGTTGTAAGCAAACCTTACTTTCCCCATCAGTTTCACTTCTTAGAAGCTAGCTCAGAAAGTCACAAATGCAACCGTGTGTGTTAAGGAGTGTGCAGAGTAATCTCTGAGTTGTCAAAGATATACTTACACAAAGGAAACGTGGAGGTCTAACAGATATCCAGCTGATAGCCAGAGATGCAAGTAATGGTTCAGTAATACAATCCAGATACATTAAGTGTATAAAATATTATTTACTTTGGCAAACATCTTATTCAAGAACAGTCCTACTCGTACACAGTTAAATCAGTCAATACATATGCAAAACTATAAGCCTTACTTGTTCAGCTTACAAATACATAAACCATCATTGGAACACACAGTTCTTACTACCGCATAGTCACAAAGACAAAACAGAAATAGCAGAGAATAGTCGAGAGAGTAGATCACACTTCTGGTTCCCTCTTGTAGCAAACCACAACACTAGATCTTAAAGCAATAGTGTTCTAATACATGTAAGCATACATTGTTGGTTTATTTTATATATTGCCAAACCCAACTCTTTGTGTACATAGTACTAACAATGCCACCATTGGCAGCAGTAAGTGAGAGGACCAGTTGTACGATATAATTTTTTTCAGTGCCATGTTTTCAATTTTTTTTCAATGCCATGTTTTCAATTTTTTTTTCAGTGCCATGTTTTCAGGTTTTTTTCACTGCCAACTTTGGACATTAAGCAAATAAGGCATTAGCTAAGAACTACCTGTAACTCAGTCTTGGTGATCCTAGCTCTGTTTCTGAATATTTTATATTTGTACCAATAAAGGAGAATATTTGTAGCTCAGGGTTAAAGGAAGGGGTCCTTGCTTGTTTTGCAGACGTTTCATTATCCTAACTGGTAACATCATCAGTGCTAGTAAGGAGTGCTGTTTGCAGTGAGTTTATATTCTGTGTGTGTGTGGGGGAGGGGTCTTAAAGATTCTTGGGTCGGGCGATGAACAGCCACACAGATAGAATATAAACTCACAGCAAATAGCATGCAGTGGGCTGCTGCATGGACGGTCCGATGCGCAGTCCTAGTTGGAAAAATGGAGATGCACATGCATTCCCACGTTCCTGATGCATGCACACACACCCCTGCATGAGATTTTGCGCATGCGCAGGAAGTGAAATCTCACACAAGGACACTCACACACATGAGATTTTGCCAATTTTCGGTGGGTTTGAAGCAAAGAAATCAGCAGAAATCGCCAAAATCTCATACACGCAAGCATCCTCATGTGTGATTTGCCTTCCTGCGCATGGATAGAAGCCAAATCTTGCGCTGGCCTGCGTGCACATCCATCACTGGGAACACACTATTAACCTCGGCGATGGGCAGCCCGTCACTGGCGAACAGCACTCCTTCCTAGTCCTGATGATGTAACCTGGTTTGGGTAATGAGCATCTGCAAGAAATTAAGCAAGCTCAGAGAACATCAAGCATCAAGCTGGTTTTATATCTGCTAGTTGCCCACTAGGTGGTGCTGTCAGCCTG